>NC_092280.1:27239930-27342430 GCF_036320965.1 Panulirus ornatus | reverse complement strand
AGTGGCCATTTCATTTGATTACTCGCCTTTTGTTAATGAAGCTTTTTATTTTTCTGTCCCCCGCCCCATCCCCTCCTTTCCAACGCCAGCTGTAGTTACTTTGGGGTTTTGGTGGTGGTCGTGTTACACTCGTCTGAGAAGAAAAGGAGCGAAACAGACCTCGAAAAAGAGTGAAACAGACCTCGAAAAAGAAGCGAAACAGACCTCAAAAAAGAGTGAAACAGACCTCGAAGAAGGAGCGAGACAGACACCGAAAAGGTCGCTAACGAACCAGACCTCGAAAAGAAGCGAATCAGACCTCGAAAAGGAGCGAACCAGACCTCGAAAAGGAGCGAACCAGACCTCGAAAAAGGAGCGAAACAGACCTCGAAAAGGAGCGAAACAGACCTCGAAAAGGAGCGAACCAGACCTCGAAAAGGAGCGAACCAGACCTCTCAATTCCTTCGCCAACTGCCTGGCGAATGTTGTAGTAGATTCAAGCACTCGCTAACAACTCGAAGGAACAGGTCCAGAATCGTGGTGGCGGTTGTCGCCCTTGACAAAAGTACCACTTACTACCAGTTTATCATGCAGTCTTCCCCCACCCCTCCCTCTCTTCAGCGATCTTCCTCCCTCCCTCTCACCCTCTTAAGCGATCGAGGGGGTTGTTGGGGGTGGTGGCGGTGTGGCATTAGCGGTGTCGTTGCAACAGTGCGTATAGCCCCGGGGTCTATATGTATACGATATAACCCTCTCGCCCGTCCGCCCGCTACAAGTTAGGGAGGGAGGGAGGGAGGGAGGGAGGGGGGGTGTTGTTGGTTGGAGGTGGTCGCTGATCTAAGCGCCTGGAGGGAGGGAAATGGAGGGGTAGCGGCTGGGGTGGGAGGAAGGAGGAGGAAGAGGGAGGGGAAGAAGAAGAAGAAGAAGAAGAAGAAGAAGAAGAAGAAGAAGAAGAAGAAGAAGGTGTTCCTCCTCCTGAAGAATGCCAACCATTAACTAATGGTGTGGCTGGTCGGCTGGGTGGGTGGTGGTTGTGGTATTGGGGGGGGAAGGTGACGACGGTGGGTGGTGTCAATGTGGGGTAAGGGAAGGGGTTTCAGAGGTTGATGGTGGTGGAAGGGTGAGGTTGTGATTGACGGTAATGGACGATGGCGTGGTGTTGGTGATGGTGGAGGTTGTGATGGGGATGTTATTACCAGTGATGGTGACAGTGTGAATGGGTGACGAAGATGGTGAGGAATGAGGGCAACGCTGTCATGGTGACGACAATAGTGATGATGTAGGCATCAACGATGATAGTGATGATGTGGTCAACAACGATGATAGTGATGATGTGGTTAACAATGATGATAGTGATGATGTGGTTAACAATGATGATAGTGATGATGTGGTTAACAATGATGATAGTGATGATGTGGTTAACAAAGATGATAGTGATGATGTACTTAACAGTGTTGGTAGTGACTGTGGTGGCAATAATTATAAAAAAAATGTGGGTCTTGTTGGTTGTAGCAGGTGGTAGTAGTCAGGTTATGGTCGTGTCAATATAACAAGAGAGCTCTCCCCCCCCCAGATCATTTGTGGATGTCGAATATCGGCCATTACTCACCAGCCGAACAAGATACCAAGACCACACTTTATGAATACATTCGACGCGTACAGCGTGGCGAAATACGGTCTCTCGACCAAAACCTCAAGAAACGAAAGATTCCCAAAAAATATATGGGAAATATGACGAATATAACACAATAGGGACCCCTCAAAGAGACAATAAAATGTTTAAGTGACGTTCCATTTTTCTTCTTCTTCTTCTTCTTCTTTACAGATTAACAAACAAAAATGAGACGGGGTTGTCCACCGGTGTTTATTGTTGATGGGAGGCAATACAGTGGCCACTGAGACGACGCCACCATCACCATCGGCAGCGATAAGGGCGAAAATCCACGGTCCGTAGGTGGGGGATTGAGCTTCATCCCCGAGGCGTCCAGTCATAAACGCTTTATCTCTACTCGCCATCGTGCTTCAACTGGCCAAGTGTGTTCATTGCCTAGTGAAGAGTGTGTTAGCGGTGGTCCCCCTAGAGTGCGTTGTGTTCAGCCCCTCTGAGCGCGACGGCACGACCCCTTGAACGCGACGGTACGACCCCTTGAGCACGAAAGCGACCCTTGAGCACGACGGCAAGACCCCTGAACACTACGTCACAACCCTTCGTTACGACGATGGCCTTGCCTCTGACCAATCCTAAGGGTCAGATCAAAGGCCAAAAAGCCCTTACTCAAAACATCGACCACTGTTACGTGTGATTCAAGACGTCATGTGAAGACGAAGAGACAGAAATCGACTCCATGATACCAGCGGCTCTTTACATACAAGCAAGTCCCTTACTCCAACATGAGAAGCCAATACACTGCCACTTCGATCGGTAAAAAAAAGAGAAAAAGAATTACCTAAACGCTTCCCAGAGCCACTTTACTCGCACAATCTTCCCTTAAAACCTTCTAAAAACTTTGCTCATCAATGTTGCAGACATTGTGATGATGAAAAAAGACTTCACTTTATATTTACTTAAGGTGAAACATATAATTGTACTCAAGATTATCTTTCGTAAATATGCCTGGTGTTCAATATACCTTTCCTTGATTAGGTGGTAAGAACAGAGAGGATCAACATCGCAAAGAAATACATTATATATATACTGGCACATATGTTGCCTATGGGACACCCAAAACGATGCAAGATTCTGAGTACAAAGGATCGAAATGGGTCGCAAATGATGGACCATCAGGATCGGAGACTTCTCCTTGCTTAGCGCCGGGTCCCTAGTGAGAAACTGTCGCTTATCACATTATTCCACCGTGTTGTATCTTTGCCAAATGGATACGATATAAAGAAGACCCTGGCTTTGACAGGATGTATGTCACGCTTGAGTTCCACTCAGACTTGAGTGCTCCAATTTATCACATGTTTTGGAGGCATTGAGCCACAGTGGAATTACAGAAACATCCAAAGCGTAAAAAAAAAAAAAATGATAATGTTCGACAGATTTTCTTCCTCTAGAGAACTACTCAGGCGTGCACACACACACACACACACACACACACACACACACACACACACACACACACACACACACACACACCCCAGGTGTTCATCCTTCCCCCCTCGAGGCCGTCCGATAAATGGGTACCTGGCTTAGGCCGGTGTGTGTGTGTGTGTGTGTGTGTGTGTGTGTGTGTGTGTGTGTGTGTGTGTGTGTGCACTCTCTCATAGCAGTATAGACAGAGCACACATATACAAGGCTAAAAGACGGGGCAACACGAGTGAAAAATTCTCCCCCCCCCCCCCCCCCCCCCGTAACACACACACACACACACACACACAAGCAGCAGCTCCACTATTACTTTCCTTTACTATCAACAATTCCGCGTAGTCAATCTCCCTCAATTTCCTCTACCCCAACAGGGTAAGTGAGTGGGTGGGTTAGCTCTCTGTGTGTGGGTGGGTGGGTGGGTAGACTGGGTTGTAGGTCGGTTTCTACCCACGTGACGTCATATACGGTAATGGTGGAGTGTATCCATGTGTAGTCCCTCCTCATCTATCACCTTTCCCTTAATTATCAGAGGCTCCCTTGCCCTTTTATTTGCTGGACGATGTGAGCGGCCTGGGTCATCCATCACTTGTCACATTTCCTTCATTTTGGCCTCCATGGTGATGATGACCACCCACCCCCCACAAGCCTCACCTGGCCGCTTCCTGACGCCATCTTCTCCCCCTTCCCCCCCTTAGCCTTTCTGGGCCAAGTAGCAGATTCGGGCCCTCCGGGCCTCATAGTCTTATCGCTCCTGTAGGAGAGCTACCACACGTTTCCCCCCTCCCCCCTCACCATACCACCACCACGCCCTACCCCCAAGCCAGTAGAAGAATTAATACACTTCGTTAGGGCACCATCTATCCTTCTACGACCTCACGTCCTCTCCTGTTACACCAGCATATCGCTTATTTCTCCCCTGTCCTAGCCCCTTAAAGGGGGAAAGGGGTATCTAAAGGGACTTTTAGGGCATCTAAGGGGGCTTAAGGGTATCTAAGAAGGGAAGGTTTGTATCCTCCTCATATGACGTCTCCCATTAACCCGTTGCAACGTCCATATCACCGCTGTTACGACCGTCGCAAAAAGTGACAACGACTCGTAATTGGATGAAAAAAAAAAGGGAAAGAAATTACCAAACGCTACAGTATATCAATACAATGGAAGCCAAATACTCTCTCTCTCTCTCTCTCTCTCTCTCTCTCTCTCTCTCTCTCTCTCTCTCTCTCTCTCTCTCTCTTTTACCGGCGGTAATTAGCTCAACCAATCACAATGTAGTGCGAGGGACAGTGACATATGATTGGTGGAGAGGTGAGGTCATTATAGGATGGTAATGTGGGTATGATTGAGAGGAGGTGGGGGGGGGAGGGAGTCAGCTCATACCAAACGACAGGAACTCTACGGGGGAATGACTCTGTCAGCGCACACTACACCACAGGAACTCTACGGGGGAATGACTCTGTCAGCGCACACTACACCACAGGAACTCTACGGGGGAATGACTCTGTCAGCGCACACTACACCACAGGAACTCTACGGGGGAATGACTCTGTCAGCGCACACTACACCACAGGAACTCTACGGGGAAATGACTCTGTCAGCGCATACTACACCACAGGAAGGAACTCTATGGTGGAATGACTCTGTCAGCGAACACTTACACCACAGGAACTCTACGGGGGAATGACTCTGTCAGCGCACACTACACCACAGGAACTCTACGGGGGAATGACTCTGTCAGCGCACACTACACCACAGGATGCTCTACGGGGGAATGACTCTGTCAGCGAACACTTACACCACAGGAAGGAATTCTACAAAGCGAATGAGGATACTCTTAGCCAACGCTACGTCACTTCTGTATTTGATAATACAGGTACAGAGAAGATCATGACCAGAACACTCGTTCCGATTACAGCTAGTGGCTCAGGTTCTATTGCCCACCTGGCCATAACCAACCCAGCTGCTTGCCCACTTGGCCATAACCAACCAGCTGCTTGCCCAACTGGCCATAACCAACCCAGCTGCTTGCCTACCTGGCCATAACCAACCCAACTGCTTGCCCAGTTGGCCATAACCAACCCAGCTGCTTGCCCACTTGGCCATAACCGACCATCTGCTTGCCTACCTGGCCATAATAACCAACCAGCTGCTTGCCCACCTGGCCATAACCGACCATCTGCTTGCCCACCCGGCCATAACCAACCCAACTGCTTGCCCACTTGGCCATAACCAACCAGCTGCTTGCCCACCTGGCCATAACCAACCAGCTGCTTGCCTACCTGGCCATAACCGACCATCTGCTTGCCCACCTGGCCAGCCAGCCGTCCATGATCCTCAAACTCACGAAGCCACACACGACTGTTATTATAATACACACACACACACACACACACACACACACACACACACACACACACACACACACACACCTCACCTGTGTTATACCGTCAAAGACCCGCCTAATCTCCCAGCAATAAACATTTGACATCTACGCAATCACCACTTCGCTTCTCGGGGAAAAATGAAACACGAAAAGTTCCCAAGTGCACTTTCGTGTAATAATCACATCATCAGGGGAGACACAAGAGAGAAATATAACAGTCAGTTGATATACATCGAAAAGATGAAGCTAGGACGCCATTTGGTAAACATATGATTGTTGATATATATATATATTTCTCACATACCTATTTCTCTCTGCTCTTAATCCTCCTCTTCCTCCCTACCACCACCACAACCCCCCCCCCCTCCCACACCTATCACCATCGCTTGGAGCCTAGCGCGTCGACAGCACCACCACCACCACCATTCAACTCTCGTTGGCTGTCGCCATCATTACCGCTCGACCCGTCCCTCCCATCCCCTTTCCCTCCCACGTGATTTTATGCCGGCAAAATAGCGCGCGGCAAACAAGCGTGTAATTTTGTGTGTGTGTGTGTGTGTGTGTGTGTGTTTTTCTACCGGAGTCGCTGATACGCCCCCGGCGGCGTGCAATAAAGCGAAGCCTACCCCCCAAGCCTATGCCCATCCTCCAGAACCCGCATACAAATCAACCCGTAATTAACAGCGATAAACATGAGCTTTCAATGGCATGTAGAATGCTTAATAATATTCAACAGGGCTAAAACAACTCCCCAATTTCAGTTCAGCGCATTTCCATATCACAGCGAGAGTTGATCTGCATTCATCAACCCGAGCTGGAGTCTGTCCATCCACACGGGAGGCGGCCGTCGGGTGGGGGGTGGAGAGAGAGAGAGAGAGAGAGAGAGAGAGAGAGAGAGAGAGAGAGAGAGAGAGAGAGAGAGAGAGAGAGGCAGACAGACAGACAGACAGACAGACAGACAGACGAGGGAGGGAGGGAAGGGGAGTTGTAAAGAGGTAGGGGGGGAGGGAGGGGGGAAATAGAAGGAAGGAAGGAAGGAAGGAAGGAAGGAAGAGGACTGCGTAATGATATCTATCGTCGTAAAGTGGGAAAGGAGGTTAAGCGTATGATGCATTACAGGGTCAAAGAGGAGAAAAGGGAGTTCTGAATCTGTGTGTGTGTGTGTGTCTAGACCGATGAGAGAGAGAGAGAGAGAGAGAGAGAGAGAGAGAGAGAGAGAGAGAGAGAGAGAGAGAGAGAGAGAAGGGGGGGAGAAGGGGTATGAGTTGGAGACGAGCCATGGCGAGATGGAAGGAAAGGAAAGGTGAGGAAGGATGGAGGAAGGAGAAATAGAGAGGGAACATTGAGGGGGAGTGGTGGAGGGGAAGTGGTGGAGGCTGCTGCAGGATACGAAGAATGTTGGGGGAAGCGGGGGGTGGAGGAAGACGGGAGGAGCACCACATTGCTGGAGAGGGAGGGAGGTGGTGGTGGTGGTGGTGGTGTGGGAGGGAGGAGAGGGTAGTGGAGAGAGAGAGAGAGAGAGAGAGAGAGAGAGAGAGAGAGAGAGAGAGAGAGAGAGAGAGAGAGAGGATGGAAGGGAGAAAGAGGGCGAGTGGAGGGGTGGAGGGTGGGTGGTGGGGGTTGTAGTGGAGGTGAGGTGGGGTGGGGAGGGTAACACGTGGCGATGACAGCTTATCACCAAGGCTCATAATCGGTAGTTGTCTTCACTTGTTCCTCCGTCATGTTGTGGAGACCGCCGCTCTCCAGCCCCACACAAACACACACACACTGGCTGGCCTTGCACCACAATTACCACCACCAACCACCACGACTACAACTATCACCAACACCACCTACTAACACCACTTCCTCTATACTGTCTAAACACTGGACATGGCCTCCACTTTCTTGGCCTGACCAATGCCTCCACTTAGGACGAAAACCAAATGGTAAACACATCTCTCGCTGATCCATAGATGATACAACCCGCGAGGATGAGAGAGGATTGAGTAAGTCCACCCAGAAACAAAAGAGCATAGGATCTTAATCCCAAAGTGATGTAACCTTATAAGGTGAGGAACCCCTGCATTGTCGTAAGAGTTAGGGTTACATAGCCCTGATGATCAGGGTTACACAGCCCTGATGATCAGGGTTACATAGCCCTGATGATCAGGGCTACACAGCCCTCAAGATCAGGGCTACACAGCAGTGAGGAGAGGGGGGGAAGGGGGTCATATAGGGCTGGAAGTCTAAGGGGACTGCATAATCTTAGAGGTCTGGGGGGAGCTACGTCGTCTCCTGGAGACGGGGGCTAAGTCATCTCAAAAAATCGGTGAGTATATAAGTGCCGGGAGGTGGTAAGGAGGAGGAGGAGGAGGAGGAGGAGGAGGAAGTTCTGGGGATCCGGTGGAAGGAGGGAGAGGGGGAAGGGTGGAGGAGGATAGTGGGGAGCGGCTGCGGGGGGGAGGAGGAGGAGGAGGAAGAGGAGGGAGGAGGGGCGTTGTGAGGGGCCCGTGACAGCCAAACAATCGGGGTCTGGCCTGGAACCTGCAGGTGACACCTCCCGCCCGATTACCGTGCCCATCCACCCACCCTCCTCCGTCCTCCGTCCTCCCTCCTCCTGCTGTTGCTGCTGCTGCTGCTGCTAGTAGTGATGATGGTGTAGAAGCACATTCTACAGGAAAGACTGCAGCCAGTGTGTGTGTCTGTGGAGCACTGATGTTTAACCTCTTATTAAGGAATACGGAGCGACCCTTGTGGACTGCGGTACGACCCCTTGGGGAGGAGTGCGTTACGACCCATGGAGACGGCGGTACAATCCCTGTGGACTGCGGTACGAACTTTGGGGAGAGGGGGGGCGGGCGGCGACGGGCGTTAAGATCCTTGAAAACGACGGTACGACCCTTTTAAAGGACTACGTCACGACCCCGACCCCCACTTGAACACGACAGTACGACCCGAGGGTCGGTCAAATTGACTGGTGGTTATCAACCAGAAGGGTTGGACAAGGGGCTCGTTGGAAAGGAACTTTACCATCCTTAATAAGTGATCAAACTGTGGCCACCTTCACTTGTCTCTTAAATGTTTACGCGAAACCTATTCGTGTTCTGTGTGCATCACTCCTCTTCTTATCATGGACCTAAAGTTGTCATTCTTAGTAATACCTTTTCCCTCAAAAGGATTCTTCATAATCTACACAAGACATCGATCGTTTACGAACGAGACAATCGCCCCTATGTACTACACACACACACACACACACACACACACACGCATACATATCTATTGCCATTTCTCCCCCGTGTTATAAACATTACCAAATACATTAACGATAAGATAGCAACAATCTAAAATTATACCATGAAACACGACACAATATCTTTTTGAGAGATAAGGATAGATAAAGAGACAAAAGGTATCTATACCACCATGCATGTCAAAGGAATAGGACATTGTGGACAGTCTATCCTTCCTGGATTATGCAGAATTGCCTTTCCCCTACGAGGTCGTTTAGTCCATCGTCCACAACTGTGTACCGGTTGGAGGGACGTACTGCATTGGCGTGTGAGTGTATCCGTGCGCGGATAAACTGCCCTTCGTTCCCCCTCCTTACATCTGTTCTTCGTGTCACAGCTGACTACTACTCTGGTCAGGCAAGTGCATGCTGCTGTTCTTTCAACCTCTTTCCCTGTCTTACCTTACCTTACGTATATATTACGATGGTTTCTGTGAGGTCTTCTACCTCCCCAGAGCTGGGTCTGGGACCTTACCTTACCTTACGTATATATTACGATGGTTTCTGTGAGGTCTTCTACCTCCCCAGAGCTGGGTCTGGGACCTTACCTTACCTTACGTATATATTACGATGGTTTCTGTGAGGTCTTCTACCTCCCCAGAGCTGGGTCTGGGACATTACCTTACCTTACGTATATATTACGATGGTTTCTGTGGGGTCTTCTACCTCCCCAGAGCTGGGTCTGGGACCTTACCTTACCTTACGTATATATTACGATGGTTTCTGTGGGGTCTTCTACCTCCCCAGAGCTGGGTCTGGCACCTTACCTTACCTTACGTATATATTACGATGGTTTCTGTGAGGTCTTCTACCCCCACAGCTGGGTCTGGCACCTTACCTTAATCTTCTCCCCACACTGGCCTTACCTCTCGCGTCATATGACCCCCTTTGTCACGATACAACTTTGATTCTCCTCTGTATCACCTTACGACCTCTCTCTCTCTCTCTCTCTCTCTCTCTCTCTCTCTCTCTCTCTCTCTCTCTCTCTCTCTCTCTCTCTCTCTCTCTCAGTACCCTCCCTGTAAGTGTATGTGTGTGTGTGTGTGTGTGTGTGTGTGTGTGTGTGTGTGTGTGTGTGTTCTTGTGCCTCCTACTACGCGGCCCTGTGACATTTGACGTCATAAGTTTCTCCCTATTACAAACACCTTACCTCATGTCTCCCTGACACTTGACCTTCCTTCAAGGACGACATACCCCCTAACCCCCCTTTTGACCTCGTCCCTCCTCGTCACCCTCATGACGGATCTTTCCCAATCGTGCCTCTAGTCTTACCCAATCGTGACCTTTTATGTGAACTCAACCTTTTCTCTCCTCTTCTTTTTTTTTTCATCATAGGTCATGCCTCTCGCGTTTTACTCTTATATATTTTCCTAGGGTATGATCTCACTTGTCCTCCTCCTCCTCCTTCTCCTCCTGCTCTTTCTCTTCCTTCTCCTCCTCCCTCCTCCTCCTTCTCTTCCTTCTCCTCCTTCTCCTATTCTTCATCCTCCTCCTCTTCCTTTTACTCCTCTTCCTGCTCCTTTTAACCCTCCTCCTCTTCCTCCTTCTCCTCCTAAATCACGAATCTCTGCCCCCCTCTCTCCCCAGTTCTGTCTGTCTGAGGGCCTTAAACTCACAGCTCTTGCATAGATCACTCCTCCTCCTCCTCCTCCTTCTCCTCCTCCCCCTCCTCCTTCCCCCTTATTCCTGGTCTTCCTCTGTGACCTCTGACCTCCGACCTTGTCTCTGCCCCTTCCTCATAACCCAAGGTTCTGGTCCACCACCAACCTCCCGCCGACTCGACCGCCACTGAACTTCCCACTCCACTTAAATCACCGCTGATGTCATCAAACAGCCACCTACAACACCACTGACAGCACCAAACCCCCACCTATAACATCACTGACAACACCAAACCCCCACCTACAACACCACTGACAAAACCAAACCTCCATCAACACCACCACTGACAACACCAAAACCTCACCTACAACACCACTGACAACTCCAAAGCCCCACCTACAACACCACTGACAAAACCAAACCTCCATCAACAACACCACCGACAACTCCAAACCCCCACCTACAACACCAATGACAACACCAAAACCCTACCTACACCAACACTACCACTACGTACACAGTTCACCTCCTACACGCGTACTCCGGCCTGGAATACATATGTATGTAAACTCATGACCTTCTATATGTATCTACATGTTGAGAAGTACACATTTTACCCTGAGGAACAGGGAGGGGGAGGGTGAGGGGGCGGGGGGGAGGAAATATATGTTCACTGGCGTTGAGGCAGATGTCCAGCAGATAGAGAGAGAGAGAGAGAGAGAGAGAGAGAGAGAGAGAGAGAGAGAGAGAGTGTGTAAGTGTGTGTGTGTGTACAGATGTTACGTCAGTCCACCTGTGGTGGGTATATGTACACAGCTGCACAGTTTCGTCACGTGTCACTAAGAATGAGTGTATTTACGTATCATTGAAATGTAAGTATGAGCTTAGGAGGCAGCGTGTGTTTACAACGACTTGTATGCATACACACACACAACCACACACACACACACACACACACACACCCTTCCGTGTCCGTGTGTGCATGCAAGCAGGTAGTGAGGCGGGGGGGGGGGAGGAGGAGGAGGAGAGGGGTAGAGGGTGACGGGGGTGAGGAGGAGGTTGGGGAGAGGTGGGGGAAGGGGATGGGTTGAGGCAGGGGCAACGCCACACTTGACCAGCAGAGCAAGACTGCTGACCCAAGGTTTCCGCCACGCCCTGCCTCACGCCCTCTCTCCCTCCCTCCCTCCGTGTCTCATACCCTCCCTCACTCCCTCCACACACACACACACACACACACGCACACAAACTAATGATTAAATACTCTCTCTCTCTCTCTCTCTCTCTCTCTCTCTCTCTCTCTCTCTCTCTCTCTCTCTCTCTCTCTCTCTCCACAAACATCTTCCTACCTACCTCAACTTCCACGACACGTCCGCCCACCACTACACCGCTCTCTCTCTCTCTCTCTCTCTCTCTCTCTCTCTCTCTCTCTCTCTCTCTCTCTCTCTCTCTCTCTCTCTCGTACCCTATCCATTTTGGTCCATCAGTCATCCACTCCCACCCACACACACACACACACACACACACACACACACACACACACACACGCATGCACCCACACACACACACACACACATACACACACACACACGCATGCACCCACCCACACACACACACACACACACACACACACACACACACACACACACACACACATCTCCACCCACCTTTTGACTTGGGTCTTTCTATCCACCAAGAAAAACCACAGAGCCATTCACTTCCTTCATAACGTTCCTCTATCCATCCCATCCACAATCTTTCCACTCGAGTACAAAGTAACGTTCCCTCTACCCAGCCCACTCCACAATCTATCCACAGCAACCTCCCCTCTATCTATCCCTTCCACAATCTACCCACAGCAACCTCCCTCTATCCAGCCCCTCCCACAATCATCCATTCACTCAAAATCTTGCCACCGTGTGCAACACTGGCACATCCATGGCCTTCAAAACACCCTCTTACCTCAACATAGCCAGTCGTATTACGCCACAGGTCCCTCCAAAAAAAAAGCTCTCAAATACAACCCTCCAACCTTGTATATTTTGGCCATTCCAGCCACTGCAAACTCACACGAGTGCCAGAAATAACTAATAATCCCACCAAGATCCAACACCAATCACGTCTGTGGTCTCCCTTGACCTACCTAGTATCCAACACCACTAACATTTTGTCATCCCTCTAGTTTCTGAGCTGCCCCTCCTCCCGTAGATATACCTAGTATTATAAGTATAAGGAACCAGCACTACTAGTATCTATGCCCACCACTTGTACCCAACATCGCACGCATCTGTGCCTCACCTAGTCACTCACACTATCTTCAACTATGTACCCACTAGTGCCAAGAGTTCCTGTTCCGTTTACTAGGACGTAGTAATATTTGCATATGTCCCCCTCTTGTAGACGAAACTGCTAGCATACGTCACCCTATTGTACACGGAGCTACTAGCACATGTCCACCTACTGCACACAACACTAGTCACCATCAAGCCAAGAGCGCTGGACCAGATTCCGATCAGTGTCGCCAAGCAGAGGTTGCGACAGACACACAACAACACAATGACTTCTACATCTACAGTGGCCTCCATCCTTGCCTTCTTCGGCGTTACCAAGCCTTCTGAACACTCACAACCCATACCTGACGTTATGAAAAGTGCCCCAGAGCCATGACCAGGTCTTCCCATGAACTAATTCACTCATGGGATGTAACCAGCCTCCTTCGAGCACCATTTAGTCCTAGACACAACATTTTCCCCAAGCATGGATCTCAGCAGCAGCAGCATCATCCTCTTCCAGTGCCTCTTGGCACCCAACCAAGTTCCTGTTAGCACACCTGCGCCGTACCCTTCTCTTCCTCCGCACTTCCAGGCCCCCCTTCCTCCGTCTCCTCAGCAGTTCCACACCCCTTCCTCCTTCTCCTCTGCACTTCCAGACCCCTTTCCTCCGTCTCCTCTGCACTTCCAGACCCCTTCCTCCGTCTCCTCTGCACTTCTAGACCCCTTCCTCCGTCTCCTCAGCACTTCACATCCCTTACCCGAGCCCCCTCCCTGGCGAGCTCTTGTTCGAGGTTCTCCTCCACTCCCCTCCCCACTCAACACCAGGAAGAGAGACGCACGGACGGACTGACGAATGTGACGGACGGCCCTAGTCCCCTTTAGTAATAGAGGAACGACACCTGCATGATGCTGGGGGGGTAACCATAGCGATGACCATGGGGGTTTCTGAGCGTACATCACAACCCACCTTAGAGAATCCGAGTCTACTTAAAGGGGAATGAAATTTCCTCTTGATCGCATTTTTCTCTTTTCTTTTTTTTTTTTTTCTCCTCCTCCCCTTCTGAGGAGAGCCCAGACGAGACAGACACGTTAATGAGAGTGAATCATTTACCTGCTGGCTTTGACCTTTTGTAGCCTGGTCTGACAGTGCATTCCTGGGCAAACGCTCTTATATACCAACATGAGATTAGGGCGAGGGTGGGTATGTTCCGCTCCTCGCTGCTGCAGATGGGACTTACAAAACTATTCGCCTTGTTAAAAAAAAAGAGAAGGCAGATGCAACTCTGGCTTCTCCTCAGGCAGTCTACTTGCTTAGGTACAAGGGTGAATTGTTCTCCTTGTACGACTTTATACTTGTTTTCACAGGTAAAGTGTAGAATCGTTCTTTGCCTTGTGATACTTATATACAGGTTTACGGTATTACTTAAGCCAACTTTTGTGTGGGTGGCAAAAACCGATCCTTGCGAAATGAAACAAAAGGACCATTGCCAAGGACTTCATCATCATGGGCCTTACCTTAAAACATACCTTAACTTACCTTAAACATACCTAAACTTACCTTAGTACAACACCAGCCGAAATTTCCAGTCAGTTCCTTTACTTCCTTCATCAATTTTCTTGAATTTCTCAATCGCTTCGGCTCCCTAAGCCAAGCAGACTCACGGTACATCAGCGAAAATGCTTAAATAACGTAGAGGAAAAAGTTCTAATTAGAGATGTGTCCTCTCAACGATGATGCAGGAGAGAGAGAGAGAGAGAGAGAGAGAGAGAGAGAGAGAGAGAGAGAGAGAGAGAGAGAGAGAGAGAGAGTGTGTGTGTTTGTGTGTGTGTTACAAGACTGCAGGCCACAAAGAAAGGAAGACTCCCATCTCTTCGAGGACGTCCTCCCCACCTACCTTGCGACCACCGCTATGTCCAAGCAAGCGCGTCCTCCTCAACCCCCCCCACCCCCCAGTTCCCCGGCTTCGGTCGCTCACTTCATCATGCCTTCTCATCAGCAACTTTACCATCACACACACACACACACACACACACACACACACACACACACTATTATAAGTTTAATTAATGCAACGTCATACAAAAACGCATAATTGCTATCCGTCCACCCCAGACACACAAACAGGTAGCAAGCTGATGTCCCTCTGGACCAGCCACTCCCAAAGGAACCCGTGTGATCTGTGTGGCAAGTGTTGACGGGGAGCCTCTTCCTCCTCTGGTTCTACCAGAGGCTCCTCTCTTGGTCTACGGCTGCCTTGGTCAGCCTCGCAAACTAACTTAGTATTTACTGAGCATCAATAAAGAAGGCCCTAAAGACTGACCCCATTTCCTCAAACTCTTTACTGAGCATCAATAAAGAAGGCCCTATAGACCGACCCCATTTCTTCAAACTCTTAACTGAGCATCAATAAAGAAGGCCCTATAGACCGACCCCATTTCTTCAAACTCTTAACTGAGCATCAATAAAGAAGGCCCTATAGACCGACCCCATTTCCTCAAACTCTTTACTGAGCATCAATAAAGAAGGCCTTAAAGACTGGCCCCCCTTCTTCAAACTCTGTCACCTAGATATACCATGATGCCTCACGCCTTCTCTGCTACAGGCTCAGTGATTCTTCCAGCGTTCTCTCCTGTTGGCCTCTCCCTAAAGAAATTATATGTTGCTCTTTTCAAGAAAAGAAAAAAACAACTTTTTAGACTTATTTAGCATATCTTAGAAGTCCCCCTTTTTTACATTTATTCTTTCATTTCGACAAATAAAGAATTCAAAACCTGATCTTTTTTGCCCCCCAAACAAGACACTGACAAGCAACTATTGTCATTGAGCTCCCATTTTTTTCTCTTTCCATTTCAACCAAAAAAAAAAAAAAAAGTCTTTTCTCCTTCTCTTATCTTCCACATACCCTGCAAAGGATCACTTCTCGTGGTGGTGGTGGCGGCGGTGGTGCTAATCCTCTTCCTTCCAAGAGCCAAGACCCGATGCGAGAGAGGGAGTTCAGCATTGGTAATCAGAAAAGACGTGGGAATGAAGCCAAAGATAATCAGGTATCACACGACCGACGCACAGATCATCCAGGGAGGTCGCCCATAGGCGTACGTACGAGTGAACAACTCCCCCCCCCCCAACACACACACACACACACCTCAGGCTTTACGATGGACGTCTTGAAGTCATTGCGCTACGTCTCACTGGAAACATCCTGGTAATCACCATAGCGTGAGGCGTGTGTGTCAGTGAAAACAGCTCGCCACATCTCAGTAAGGCTGCGGGTGGGTGGAGAGGAGAAGGAGGAGGAGGAGCAGGAGGAGGAGGAGGAGGAGGAGGAGGTAGGTAGGTTGGCAGGTAGGTAGGGAGGTAGGGAGGTAGGGAGGTAGGTAGGTAAGGAGGATTACCCCTACCAATAACCACCATCCCAATCACGGGTGCAAATGGGCTCTCGACGGCCGACTTAATCCCCAAACCGCCTCTAATATCTTAGGTCAGAGGAGGTATAGGGCGGCTGCCCTCACCTCTCCCCTCCCACACACACACACACACCCGCCAGCCAGCCAGCAGATACAAACAGGGGGGGTCGGGAAGTGGGGGGAGGGGGGGAGGGGTTGGTGGACTTAAGGGCTTCAGGGCTCACCTGCTACGAGATGGCGAGGAAGAGCCTGGCTGGTAGATTGCCTGACCACCAATCTCCTACGATGAAATTCCGAATGATAAGTCATTTATATCTGGGCAGGTGTGGAAGGGACGCACACTCCACACACACACACACACACACACACACACACACACACACACACACACACACACACACACAATCCTCCTCCTCCTACTTGCACAAGCTCTTCGGAACATCTCTTTTTCGCCTCTGGCTCACATACACACACACACACACACACACACACACACACACACACTATTCCTCCTCCTGCAGCCGCCTCAGGACTTGGGCAAAGAGCGCTCAGTTGATGAGGGGGGGGGGGTGAGAAGGAGGAGGAGGAGGAGGAGGAGGAGGAGGAGGAGGAGGAGGAAAAGGACTCTTCGGCGAAGAGAGACAGAGAAACGAGAGAAAAAAATTATGTATATAAACATACGAGGGGGGAGAAAAAAAGGAGGTGAACATTTCGCTGAGAGGAAATTATATATGTGTGAGGAACACATGACGCATAAAGGAATCTGAGCCTCTTATTTTGCCGGCGTAAACGAAGCGATGCGTCATCCTGTACGTCGGATTTACATTAACGCACAGGTAATAGAATAACTCCGTCACGACCGAGGCGGGGAACACGTCCGCCCCTCCCTGCTGGAGGAGTAGGACCAAGCAGACAGACGGAGGGCTCAAGGAAACCGGGCAAGAGAACCTCTGCGTCAGGTATGAAATGAGACGGAGGGCTCATGGAACCATGAAGGAGAACCTCTGCGTCAGGCATAAAATCAGACGGAGAGCTCGGGGAACCAGGCAGGAGGACCTCTGCGTCAGGTATGAAATCAGACGGAGAACCTCTGCGTCAGGTACGAAATGAGACGGAGAGCTCATGGAACCATGAAGGAGAACCTCTGTGTCAGGTATCAAATCAGACGGAGAGCTCATGGAACTAGGCAGGAGAACCTCTGCGTCAGGTATGAAATGAGACGGAGAACCTCTGCGTCAGGTATCAAATCAGACGGAGAGCTCATGGAACTAGGCAGGAGAACCTCTGCGTCAGGTGTAAAATCAGACGGAGAGCTCGGGGAACCAGGCAGGAGAACCTCTGCGTCAGGTATAAAATGAATACCTTAGGTGTAGACGATACTTAAACCGAGTCAATAAGAAAATAGGATTTACCTGCGAAACGATGTATTCGAGGATCAGTGTGATGGGAACGCCCAAAACAAACAAGAGATTAAAAGCCTCTGAATAAAATATTTATATATAAGCGTGGTGTGTGTGTGTGTGTGTGTGTGTGTGTGTGCACACTCCGGGCAGCAGCGTGGAAGACTGATGCGCGTAGAAGACTACCACCCTCACAAGGGAGTTGGTCGGCACACACAAAACACTTGAGGAGTCCAACTTGGGAATCAAATTCAGTCAGTAGACAGCGGAGGGCGAGATCGGCCCGAGCCCTTAGCATGACGAACGTCCCGGGAACATGAGATGGAGAGGTTTCCCTCCCCACGAACACCACAGACCTGCACAGATGACAGGTGCAACCCCTCCTCCTCCTCCTCCTCCTCCTACCCTAACACCCTCTCCCTCACACACACACACACACACACACACACAAACCCGCCTCCGAATTGCACCTTTAAATGCTAACATTGTAACCTTGGGACCACCATTACCGCATCCCTGAACAAGCAGCGAGAGCCTCTAAAGACGACCCCCTCAGGAGGGTTCCTTCCCACCTGCACTTCCACGACTAAAACGCATTCATCAAAACATCAGCGAAGCCTCTGATTTGGGTGTCATGCCGCTAGATGGAAGGGTCCGGCGCCCACGTAAGCCTGTCCAGTAATTTGGGTTTCCGATCTGTGCGTGTGGATGGCAGGCCCTTTTTTATACCTTTTTTTTTTTTTTGCCTACTGCAAAGTGAGCGCGTCATAACTGTTATTTCGACCTCGGGATTGTCACTGATTCGAAACAGGTGGTTGTGTTTCACTTGGCTCCGTCCGGGAGTGAGAACCACCTCGAGGCCACAGCCATCAGTGAACCATCTGGTCGTCTTTCACTTCGGCCTGTGTTTGTGTGTGTGTGTGTGTGTGTAGTAGTAGTAGTAGTAGTAGTAGCAGAGATGCTTCAAAGCTTCATCGAACTGGAACTGGAAGGTTCATTCTTTTCGAACATAACGAAGCAATGAAGTCCTAAAGAGACAAAAAATAAAATGGCATCGAAAGCAATGTTTATAGAGAGAGTCTAATGGGTCACTGAACATATTCTTTTCCTTGGAAAAAATAGATGAACAAATGCAGTCTGGATTGAGGACGACGTTGCAACCATCTCCATCAACCGCTTGTGAACATGAGAGCCACTACGAAGGTTCAACAGCACACACACCCTGGGTCTCTCATATCACGGCCCTCAGTCGCCATACTGTATCTCCAGACCCAGACAATTGAGCCATTAATGTCTCCGTGTGTGTCAGTGTGACCCAGGCCGGACCAACGGCACATCACGCACCGCCAGGCGACCAGACACACTCATCTGGAGCCCGTTCATCTGTCTTCCTCCTCCTCCTCCTCCCTCCTCCCTCCTCCTCCACTCACACAAGCGGGTTTTGCGCAACCACCCCCTGCCTGACTGCCTGCCTGCATCTTCTACCCCGTTTTCTAATTCTCTTTTTTTCATACCCCCGAACCCTACCCCACCACTCCTCCTCCTTCTTCCCCCCCCATAACCCCGGATATCTGGTGAGGGATCCGTAAATCCATCGTTTCTACGACTATTACTCAAGTTATAGTATGTCATCTACGTGGGTGCGGTGGGTGGAGATATGTTTAGCGGGTGATGCGCGCCCCTCATCCAGGTCAGTGTATCTTTAGGCATGATTTATCGCCGTATGTGGAGGGCCATGATTGTCGTGTGAGGCAGACTTCGACCAACACGTTATCCCCGGATCTTACCGTGGCTAGGAGGAGGAGGAGGAGGAGGAGGAGGAGGAGGAGGAGGAAGGAAGGAAGGGAGGAGACAAGGTATATATGTATCTGTGTGTGTGTGTGTGTGTAGTATAGATACTCCCCTGATATAGCAGACTGATGTAGATACCGGTATGATGATATAGATACCGTCCCTGATATTGGTGTAGACACTATCCCTGATACTTATATAATCATATGGATACTTTCCCCCTGATATTGACCAGAAGAGATCACAAATGATTGATCAGGCAAGCACAATTGGCCAGAGGGACGTCACCTCTGAGACAAATATAACCATCATATACATTATATAAATTCATACATTTATATATAAACACCTACGAAAGCCTTTTCGGACGAGGGAGGCGATGTCTATAAGAGCCAGAGACACACACACATACAAGCACTTGCAGAAGAGTTTCAGTCCAACTACTTCGTGGTAGGAATGCCAAACGCGGCTTCCAATAGCTTGGTCGACCAACAGCCCATACCCAGCCAGCCAGCTTGGACTCAACCCCTGAGCTGTAGGGATGGAAGACATCCCAAGACTACATCAGCTAAACGTCAGGTCCCATTTCGCAAAATCCCACATGAATAGATTCAGATACCAGTCATCACAACAACTCAATAACTCAACAACCCAAAAACACAACCACCCTTCCTCCTTCCTCCTGACTGCCTTACTTAAATGCCAGGAAAATATATACATATATATATATATATATATATATATATATATATATATATATATATATATATATATATATATATATATGTCAGCGTTGGACCCCGTCAGCTTTAGGCTCTCAAAGGCCAAGAAAAGTATCGAATATCATGCTGAACAAGCGAGTCAAGCACATATAATGCTCTTCCCCCTCTTATTTTTTTAATCCCTGTGTCCACAAGCACAAGACTTTCAACTCGTTGAGATGGATGATCCATCTTGTTTACATCCATCTTGTTTACATCTGCTCGTTTCCACCTAATTGACAGTGTGTGTGAGAACAGGGTCAGTGTTTATACTTTTTTTTTTATTTATTTTTTTGCTTTTTAATCATTCCCCTTTCATTATACATCCTACCACATTTTACAATGTGTGACAGAGGCACACACATGATATATATGGCGTCCTAGCTTCGTCTCTTCGATGTATATCAACTGACTGTTATATTTCTCTCTTGTGTCTCCCCTGATGATGTGATTATTACACGAAAGTGCACTTGGGAACTTTTCGTGTTTCATTTTCCCCGTGGACTCATAGGTATATATATATATATATATATATATATATATATATATATATATATATATATATATATATATATATATATATATATATATTGTTACGAACGTGTGTGCGTCTGCCCACATGTTCGTGTATATAACGTGTGTGTGTGTCCTTGTGTATGGTGGTGTAATCCTGTTTTGAAGCCAGATGGCGATCCGTCCTTGAGCACTCGGACCCTTATCAGTGGCGTGGGATTAAATTGTCAGTCAGCTACGGGGTATGTCACCATCGTACGTGACATGTCATCGCTGCTGTCGTCAGCAAGAAGACGAAGGAGGTTGAACGACGCAGAATGTGCGACGGACTTTTCACTATGATCTATACGGCGGTAGAGTAGGATGATGTAGAGTCTTACACGCCGAACTCCATCCAATGGCGGACGTGGATCGCATGTTTTGCAATGTCTTGCCAAAATTCTTAAGCTCAGTCTCCTCCCGCTGGAGGGCGAAATCTGACACACCGTAACTGCCAAGAACATCACAGTAAACCTCAGACAATAAGAGACGAACTGAATCGAATCAAATCTTAAACGAACATCTCCTTCGGCATCCACTGGAGAGAGCGTCCACGGCAGGTAGGGGGGGCTGGCCCGCGCGCAACAGGTGGATAAATCAAGCATCATGTTGCCCCTCTGGAGCAGAACAGTCTCATGAGAGGGGATCAGATCTGCCTGCCTCTTTGTAGCCAGCTCCTGAGGAGCATCGACATCCGGGTATTCAAACCCAAAGTCCGGGAACCTGTTATAAGATAAAAGCCCGTCCAGTGCTGAGGTACTTCGTCACAGTAGTAGTTCTTCTGGGGGATCACCTGGCGCCTCAGACGACTAGTTTATCTTAATGTAATCCACTAAGACGACTAGTTTATCTTAATGTAATCCACTAAGACGACTAGTTTATCTTAATGTAATTCACTAAGACGGCTAGTTATCTTAATGTAATCCACTAAGACGGCTAGTTACCTTAATGTAATCCACTAAGACGGCTAGTTATCTTAATGTAATCCACTAAGACGGCTAGTTACCTTAATGTAATCCACTAAGACGGCTAGTTACCTTAATGTAATCCACTAAGACGGCTAGTTATCTTAATGTAATCCACTAAGCCGACTAGTTATCTTTATGTAATCCACTAAGACGACGAGTTATCTTCGCGAGTTATCCTATTTGACGACAAGTTATCTTAAATCATCACTAGGACGACCAGTTATCATCATATGTTATCCACTACAACGACCAATTATCTTTATGTGGCATCCACCACAACGACCAGTTATCTTGACATGTCATCCACAAAACACAACCAGTTACTTTACTTCGTTATCCACCAGGACGTACGACGACCAGTTATCTTAATGCGTTTATCCATTTGAAGCACACCACGTCGTTGTCATAGCCCAATTAATGGTTTCATAGGGAGAAGCAAATTGTGTAATTTCACCTACTGGTCCCGAAAGGTCACACGAAGTGGTAATTCCTGTCAAAGTGAGAGGAGGGTCGAGGGGGGCTTGCACGTAGCGGCCAAGACACACACGTACTGGAATGGACGTGAACACTGGTTTTACTGATGGGCACATCCTGTAGGGCTAAGGTCTGTCGGCGACACGTAAGTAGACTCACAACACTATAAAAGGGAAAGAAATACTAGTAGGACGTGCGGGCGGTGAGGAGGGAGAGTGTGTGTGTGTGTGTGTGTGTCATGACGGCTCCATCAGCTTACAAGGGGGACCTGGACACACCAGCCGGACGCGGGTGTGAGGATGTCATTGGTGGACATTCAAAGTCCAGACATGTTGCGAGGTAACGAGGATGAGAGAGAAAGAGAGTGAAAGAAAGCTTCGTTAAACAGGAGGAGGTTTGGTTCGTTCGTCGATGTCTGGTCTGTGGAAGGCTCACATTTGCTGTTTCCAGGAAAGAGATACTGGAATATTCCATAGTTTCTCCTATGTCCAGAGGTCTACGATCTCATCTGGCTTTTTCTTTCAAGAGCTCTTGAAGTCACAGGGTTTGACTTGGCGTCCTGATCACTGAGCTCCTGGGATCCTCATCACCTGGCGTTCCGAGCCTCCGCTGAGACCCCCACGATATCACTTTTGGTGATTTCAAGTGGCGTTGCGGGCCAGCGGAGACGAAGGCAGCCGCCGAGGGTCGACTAGCGCCCTGCGTCTTGGCCAGGGAGAGAGAGAGAGAGGGAGAGATCGACACTCCCACCTAATGATGATCATCCCGAGCCGCACGCATCAAACTAATTACCACTTGCAGCCGCAGAGGCCCCGCCACACACACACGCACCAGAAGGCACCGCTCGCGCCGCGCGCCGCCACCCGCTCTCCGACGGGGACGAGAATCTCTGGAAAACGCGACGAAAGGTTCCTGGACGGCGCGGAGGCGCACGAAGCACTCCGTCATCCATCAAGGCATGTTGTCTCTGCAGCTTGAGCATGCATATTCCCCCCGAGGAAGAGAGAGAGAGGTAGGGAGACAGAGGGAGGGAGGGAGACAGAGAGACAGCTCAGGTACACCTATTATTTCCAACGAGGATTTGGGCAGAAATTCACATTACGTCAGCTAAATCCCACGAAGAGAGAGGATGGGGCGGGCGCTCGCGGAGGGGCCAAAGCGCGCGCGACCTTTGACTTCGACGAGGGACCTCGACGGGAGCTGAACCATCGTTTCAGTAGATCTTCCAGAACTCATTGGTTTAGACGGGAAGACAAACTCATGGGGCGAGTCCGGGATGGAAACAGATGAGTGTGTGCTGAAGCCCCTCTCCCCCGTCCCCACCACTCCTCTCTCTCTCTCTCTCTCTCTCTCTCTCTCTCTCTCTCTCTCTCTCTCTCTCTCTCTCTCTCTCTCGCTACCCACACGTAAATATACTCAACACACCGCGTCCATAGCTTCTTCACCGGACCGGCTTATGAATATTCATGCCAGGGGCTCCGTGTGGGGGGGCATCAGGGCGTCGAACAGAATGGAAACGTACTCCATTTGCCCGACACGACAGCACACCCAGAGAGCCAACGTCCTCCTCCCCCACACCAACACTCCAACCTCTCTCTCTCTCTCTCTCTCTCTCTCTCTCTCTCTCTCTCTCTCTCTCTCTCTCTCTCTCTCCGCTTGCATTTGGTCCGTGACGTACGTCGAGACGCTTTTATTTGGTTCGTGACGTACGTCGAGACGCTTTTATCTGGTCCGTGACGTACGTCCAAACGCTTTTATTTGGTCCGTGACGTACGTCGAGACGCTTTTATCTGGTCCGTGACGTACGTCGAGACGCTTTTATCTGGTACGTGACGTACGTCCAAACACTTTTATTTGGTCCGTGACGTACGTCGAGACGCTTTTATTTGGTCCGTGACGTACGTCGAGACGCTTTTATTTGGTCCGTGACGTAGTATCTCCAGACGCTTTTATATGGTCCGTGACGTAGTACGTCCCGAACGAACGATGATATCCCCGTGTTCCAGGGCATTAGGGCCAAAGATCTTGTTATTGGGGTGGTGGGGGGTATGAAGGAAGATGACGTCAATTCACCTCCGTCATCCACAAGGTTGAGATGAGTGTGATATTCCGTCCCTCTCCCACCCTTGCAGATTAGACAGATATCCCGTCATCCCCCGCAGATCAGACAGATATTCCGTCCCCCGTCAGAGAAACACATATTCGTCAACATCAAAGATAATCAACGGCGTCGCTTACATTATCAAACTCGCGTTTAGTAACCGGGAAATCGTGCCGTATATGTGCTTGAGACGGGTCACCTCAGCCGCAGACGAGTCGTAGGAGACGTGGGGGGAGTCGTACTAACTGACGACAGCATATACGAGCTGGAGACGAATCATACTAGCTGGAGACGAGTCGTACTAGCTGGAGACGAATCGTACTAGCTGGAGACGAATCATACTAGCTGGAGACGAATCATGCTATTTAGAGACGATTCATGCTATTTAGAGACGAATCATGCTATTGGGAGAAGAATCATATTAGTTGGAGACAAATCAAGCTATTTGGAGACGAATCATGCTATTTGGAGACGAATCATACTAACTGGAGACGAATCATGCTATTTGGAGACGAATCATGCTATTTGGAGACGAATCATGCTATTTGGAGACGAATCATGCTATTTGGAGACGAATCATGCTATTTGGAGATGAATCATACTAGCTGCAGACTCATATCTGGAGACGAATCGCACTAGCCGGAGACGAATCATGCTATTTGGAGACGATTCATATAAGCTGGAGACGAATCACTCTATTTGTAGACGAATCATGCTATTTGAAGATGAATCATATTAGCTGGAGACGAATCATGCTAGCTGGTGGCGAGTCACCCTATCTGAAGACGAATGCCCTCGACCAGTCTGCATGTAACCAGCATAATTATGGGCTGAATATCTTAACCAAGAATACCTTTATCTATACACATATCTTATGACTTTTTCCATAAATAATGATAACAATATTTTTGTAGGTTATGGACACTCGAAGCTTTTTGAGGGCGCATTGAGAGGCGAAGTGCAATTGCGTTTCTTGGCGAGGTCTTACTTATGCAACTTACGCAATGGGAGATTTTGATGTCAATCTTCTACGGATGTGTCTTAAGACCTTTATAATAATCGTATATTTCTATCACTGAAATCCCAGACAGACAGACAGACGGACGGACGGACGGAGTGTGAGGCATTCCTTCCTTCTTCCTTCCGTCCTTTTCCACTTCTCCTTCTCATCCTGCATCCCTCTCTCTCTCTCTCTCTCTCTCTCTCTCATCAACCGCCTTTCCTATGTACCTCCTTTCCACCACCCCTCCTCCTTTACACACACACACACACAAACAAATAAACAAACACAAACACATTCGCATACCAAGCAAAGACACACACACACACACACACACACACACACACACACACCAAGCAAGGAAAAAGAAGCAAAGTGTTTATGCACAATTCCTCCTCCTCTTGCAGGAGGAGGAGGAGGAGGAGGAGGAGGAGGCGACTCTGACTCTGGAGAACCAGAGACACAAGTCCAGCGTGGATCGCGTGTTTGGTCTGAATCAATCACGTCACTTCGACCCTCCCTCTCTCTCTCTCTCCCAGCCTCTCTCTCTCTCTCTCTCTCTCTCTCTCTCTCTCTCTCTCTCTCTCTCTCTCTCTCTCTCTCTCTCTCACACACACACACACATACACATATCAGGAACAGACCAGCCCAATGATGGCGGCTCTCTCTCTCTCTCTCTCTCTCTCTCTCTCTCTCTCTCTCTCTCTCTCTCTCTCTCTCTCTCTCGCCTCACGTCTGTTGTCTCGTCTGTGGGCAACATGGCTGTTGCCGTGCCGCTTAAGTTGAGAGTTTGGAGCATATGACTGATTTAACGGTGAGGGGGCAGGGGGGGGGGGGAGGGGGTTGCGGGGGAGGGGGGGTGTGGTGTGGTGGGGGGGGGTTGGTTGGTCTGCGAGCGGGTTTCGGGCCCTCCCTCCCTCCCTCCCTCCCTCCCCGTGTCGCGCCATCATGGCCAGACACGCCCACCTGCCCCCTCCCCCCCCCCTCCTGATGGCGAAGGGGTGCTCGATCCTAAGCCCCCCCCCGCCCCTCCACGACCAGGTCCGGCCTGTGTTTGAATGTCGTGATGTTCAAATATGTGGATGACACTCTCTTAACTTCCCCTCCTCCTCCTCCTCCTCCCCAACCCCACACGTCTCTCTCCTCTCTCTCTCTCTCTCTCTCTCTCTCTCTCTCTCTCTCTCTCTCTTGTGTGAACGCTGTCACCCCCCCCCCCAATGGCGTAAATGATGTACCCATTGAGAAGAGTGGAGGGGCACCCTTATTGTCGGAGAGAGAGAGATGATGAGTGAGTGAGAAGACCAGAGAGAGAGATGACCGAGAGGAGAGAGGTGAGAGTAGAGAGAGAAGAGAGAGTGAGAGGAGGAGGGGGACGAGAAGGGAGGTGGGAGGTAGAGAGGGGAGAGAGAGAGAGGGGAGAGGGGCCGTGAGATGGCCAGAGGCCGGCAGAGACGACAGAGAGACGAGGCAGAAACTACAAAACAGAGACAGACAGACAGACAAAACAGACACACACACACACACACACAAAACAGAAAGACAAAACAGACACAGACAGACAGACAGACAGAACATACACACACACACATACAGACAGACACACAGCGAGAGAAAGAGACATGATATATAGATATTCTAATCATCTGCTCTGCATCCCCCTTTATCATCCCCCCCATCCCTTTTCGGCTGGACGCGATCATCATCCACCCTCAATCCCCACCCTCCACCTCACTCACCACCACCTCACACCACCTCCTCCAGAAAGACTCCTTTACCCTCTCCCTCTCTCTCTCTCTCACTCTCGTCCCTGGTGTTTAAGAACCGAACGCCACGGTCCTCCTCAACCCAGGCATTTCAAGCCATTTATCACTCGTAATTTCATTTCTGGCGTCCGCTCCTTCTTAGCTCGGGGTGAGGCCCGTCTCTCTCTCTCTCTCTCTAATGCCAATCCGTGCATGGATCAATATTAGAAACGTGTAATCATTAGGAACGTGCAATCATTCTGACGTGGCCCAGCGGTTTCGTCTGGCTCTGTCCTCACATTACAAGGCAGGGGCTGTCGACAGACGACTTCAATTTACGTATGTTGATTCCATGCCCAGCTAAGTTAAGTAAGCAAGTAAATATATATATATATATATATATATATATATATATATATATATATATATATATATATATATATAGATAGATAGATAGATAGATAGATAGATAGATAGATATGAATATATCATCCGTTTATTGTGTAATGTGGCTGACACACCTACCATATATTTACTTCATCAGTCACGTTCTGTCTTACATGCATAAAGGATTTCGCTCCTCGAGAGACAGGTAACTCTTTCATTTCGATTTAATGTTACGTTATTTTGCAAGCCATTCTGTCCACACCTCTCGTCAGCTGACGTCAGAGAGAGAGAGAGAGAGAGAGAGAGAGAGAGAGAGAGAGAGAGAGAGAGAGAGAGAGAGAGAGAGAGAGAGAGAGAGAAGCCCGTCACGTGTCGCTCAGATGACCTTCCAGATAAATGCAAAGACGTGAGGCATACAACGCTACATCATGACCCATACGACACTGGATTATGACCTTTGACCTCTATCTACATACAGACTAAGCAGCCAAAGAGGGAGTGCGTCACCACACGACCCTGTATAACGAGCTTACTACATTGGCGCACTAGTTCATTATCCACTCAACGACCTGGAATTGGCTGGTGTACAACGTTGTTTATCAAGGAATGAAAATAACTGATACAGATGTGATCCATGTTTACTGTACTTGTTCAACAAACGATACTCTTTGTTTGTGTTTGTTTGTTTGTTTGCTGATGTGTGAGATGTTTTCCTTTTTATCTACTCAAAGCAACACACTCATATGTCAGGTGGAGAGTCAATCCACTCTGTCTCATCCTGCCTCTCCCCCTTGGGATAATTCGCAAGCTAAACCTTGAGACGTTCAAGGCCCACTACAGAAGATCGGCCAATCCCCTCCCTACCAGCCTCGAGAAAAACCTTGCCAATCACTTGGGACAATGCCTATGATCAGCCAATCCCCACCAGCCTCGAGAATAACCTTGCCAATCACCTGGGTCAATGCCTAAGATAAGACCCTATGATCAGCCAATCCCCACCAGCCTCGAGAAAAACCTTGCCAATCACTTGGGACAATCCCTAAGATAAAACCCAATGATCAGCCAATCCCCACCAGCCTTGAGAATAGCCTTGCCAATCACATGGGATAATTCCTGAGACGAGGCCTAGGACACCGAGGGCCACACGGACGATCAGCCAATCCCTCCCTGCCTCAGGAGAATAACACAACCAATCACCCCCACCCCCCAAATACCACGCACCATAGCGGAGGCTTCAAGTTACCACACATAATGTACGAATCTTTAAAGCCCGGGCAATTATCAGCCATTATCTTCGGCCATCACCAAGAACGAACGATGAAGGGCCACTGCTCAGGAGGAGGAAGAGGAGGAGGAGGAAGAGGAGGAAGAGGGTAGGTTAGGCAGTCAAGGTAGGGGGCCTCCTCCCCACGCCTCGTCTCCCCTTCTTCTTCCTCCTCCTCCTCCACCTCCTCCACAAGGGAAAGGCTGGAAAAACACGTAAACCTCCTCCACAATCGGCTTCGCCCGTGGACCATGGGTTACCCGCCACACAGCCACCATCGCGTGTGGCGCAGCTAACAATCAGCGAGGTGCCTTGTGGTGTCTCGTGACGATTACCTGCCTGTCTGTCTTGCTGCTCAGAACATCTGTCACTGCAGATGATGATACTTGTCACACATGTACACACATGCGTGTTAAAAGGCCGGACGCGTGGCTATGCAAAGACACAGGCAACGAGAAGTACATAACCGAGAGAGAGAGAGAGAGAGAGAGAGAGAGAGAGAGAGAGAGAGAGAGAGAGAGAGAGAGAGAGAGAGAGAGAGAGAGAGATACATATATGGTATATACGATCATATATGGGGGTCCACCATGCACGAATACATGAAAATATACACGTGTTATAAGTACATAAATACGAGATGACATACACCTGTTATAAGTACACAAATACGTGATGACATGCACCTGTTATAAGTGACGAGACAAACAAATACGTGCAGCTGCTGTATCCAGATAACTCCACTACGTAAAGGAATTGGAATAAAGTGTCCCCGACCATTTTAAACTTGTCTGATCCTCTGTGTAAAGGGGTGAGCAATGGGCAGCATATATACGTTCTGGTATTTGCAGTGGTTAGAATGGACGTAGGGAACTGAATGGACGTAATTGGTCAAGGGGAAGATGTACGCACAGCTTGGGATGGATAGGTTACGTAGGCTAGGGTGGGAGTACGTGGGTTAGGGTGGCTAGACACACACACACACACACACACACACACACACACACACACACACACACAAGGCTGTCGAGTCGACCTGTTCGTGACGAGGGGACATCAATCAGAGGTGCCTTTAAGTCTCTTGCCCGCACTTCTTTGTTGGGGTGTGGGAGAAGAGGCAGAGTTGAGGGAGGGAGGACAAGGGAGGCGGGAAGAGTTGAGGGAGAAGAGAAAGGGGGAGAAGAGATTGGAGTGTAGACGATTTGTGGGGGAGGTAGACTGGAGGGGAAAAGAAAAAGGGTTTGAGTATGGGAAGAGGAGGTTCCACGTCAACAATGAACTGAGACGAAAAGGGGCAGAAGTACTGAAAGAGGAAGGGAAAGAAGGGAGAGTTAGGACGAATAAAAGAAGGGGGAGAAAATGGGGAAATGGGCAAGGAAGAAATATGAATAGACTGAACGAGGTAGAAGAGAAAATAAGAAATCACGAAGCAGAGAGGAAGGTTGATGTCGGCAATAATGAGCGCTCCATCGAGGGTTACTACACCGTCACACTTCGTCAGGAGAGGGAGTTTCGCATCGTCAGGAGAGCGAGTCTGGTACCGTCAGGAGAGTGGAACCCGTACCGTCAGGAGAGAGGGACTTGTACCGTCAGGAGAGAGGGACTTGTACCGTCATGAAAGGGTTGTCTACCACCTTCAGGAGAACGAGTGAGTCTTCCATCGTCAGGAGAGTGGTGTCTACCACCTTCAGGAGAACGAGTGAGTCTTCCATCGTCAGGAGAGTGGTGTCTACCACCTTCAGGAGAACGAGTGAGTGTGGCATCGTGAAGAGAGTGTTGCCCACCACCTCCGGGAGGGTGACTGAGTCTGGCAGCGTCGGAAGAGTGATGAGGGGCGCGCGGAACTGAGAGTGACATGCAGCTGTCCCCAAGCCACAACGGGACAAAACTGAGAAGCTCTGAGTGTGCAGCTGTGACAGTTGCAGAAACAACAACAGCTGACCTTGCCGCTGCTGCCGCTGTGGCTAGAAGGTCATACTCACATGGCAGCAACATCGCTCCTCCTCCTCCTCCTCCTCCTACAAGCCCTCCCAACACCCGCTGCCAACAACTTACCTGCAAAAAAGAGAAAATAGTAGCAGCCATTAGTCACAGAGGAGTTGGAGATAATGGGGTATATGCTTGGACCTACCAGCTACAGATGTGTCGGCCTTGTTGATGAAGGAGGGTGAGTTACAGTGTGTGTGTGTGTGTGTGTGTGTGTGTGTGTGTGTGTGTGTGTGTGTGTGGAGAGAGAGAGAGAGAGAGAGAGAGAGAGAGAGAGAGAGAGAGAGAGAGAGAGAGAGAGAGAGAGAGAGAGAGAGAGAGAGAGAAAGGGGGTGGGGGATGGGGAAGAAGAAGTAGAGGTTACTTAGATTTTAAAATCTTTATTTGTCTAAAACTACATACATATGGCGTTCCTGAGGATGGTATGGGTGAAGGGTACTTGGCTAGGGGGTAAGAGGGGTGGTAAATATAAGAGTGTACAGTGGGTGGTACAACGCATCGACATACGGGGGGAGTGGTGACAGGTGGGCCCAAGTGGGGCCCAGGGACCCTCAGGTTCCTCCTTCCCATCAGAAAAGGAGGAATAGCATTAATGGACATGAGAGAGAGAGAGAGAGAGAGAGAGAGAGAGAGAGAGAGAGAGAGAGAGAGAGAGAGAGAGCAAGAGACCCCATGGATGACGCAGAGTATGAGCCTGGGGACCGATCACACTCCCTGGACAGTTAGGATGGAGGGTTGGGGCGCTTCCTCCAAACATCCCTCTCACCCACCTCCCACATACACGTAAGCTTCGCATCTAAATAATACCGAGAGTCCTGGTGATATCAGTAACACAACCCTCCTTGTCTCATTACCACACGGCGGCCAAGCCAAGGGGGACCATTTACACGCCCGTCTTAAGCCTATATATACACACACACTGACCACCAGCCTACGGAGAATAGGCGGCGCCATGCCCAATCCACACCCCAGGTGCGACTTCCGTCAGTAAACCACACAGTGACAGAATGCCTCAAGATCCACGTGCCCATTGCTCCGGAATGGGATATTCACCCTTGGGAGATGTGTGGTTTAGAACCGTAATAGTTCCGCCTCGTATGCAGCAGATGGGCAGCTACGGGTCTCAAGCTAGACAGGGACCTGGTGTCCCCAGGGTGGCGCAAGAGGCATGGAAATCACCGAATTAAGTGGGTATCGGCACGCCCAGAGTTCGACACCCATCCGTCTTTGGGATGCCTTATATCACCGGGTTGAGGGTTTTATCTGGGGAGGGCCCCCCGCTCCCCCCCCCCCGGCCCCTTGTCTTCGGGGGGAGGGAGGACTCATGTTCTGGACTCCATGTTCGCAAGATGTATGTCCAGCGGCAGGCTTTTGTAGGGTCCGAACTTCAGTCCATTTCCTTCTGGGACGAAGAACTGGGGTGACGAGTACCTACCTGACGAAGTAACGAGTACCTACCTGACGAAGATCTACCTAGAAGTGACCTTCCAACATCACCACTACGTCACTCCATTTACTGATGCAGTGATACTTTACTCGTACTCTCACTTTCCTCACTTTATCCCTCCTCTCACCCACTCTCGCACTTATCCTCACGCTCACCCACTCTCTCACGCACACACATATATCAAACACTGACCTACAACATTCACAGTGTCTCCCAGGGTGAGATGTGTGTCTACACCTCTGAGGAAAAGATTACACACAGCCTGCAGTAGGAGGGTCCCACACACCCTCCCTCCTCCCCACACAACAGGCGACCACTTTCAATGACTGCTCTGGGGACGGCTTGTTCACCAGGGCCTTGACCCCCTTGACACCACCAACCCCCCCCACCTACCCCTTCGGCAGGCCTGTCCACAACCCCCACCTCCCCCCACAAACGAACGCTTTTAGGATAAAACGTCTGAAACGCGTGGTACTACAAATTCCAGTGGGCTTCTTTGAGAGAGAGAGAGAGAGAGAGAGAGAGAGAGAGAGAGAGAGAGAGAGAGAGAGAGAGAGAGAGAGAGAGAGAGAGAGATGGGCAAGATCACCAGTTGTGAAGTGAGGGGTTGAGGAAGGGGTGAGATCCTCCAGATTGCTGCTGCTGAACTGGTGGGAGGCGTGGACGCAGCGGTACTTCGAACCACTTTTAAACTACTCGCTCCTCAGGGAGGCAACGCCTTCCGTCTGTTGGGGGCTGTTTTCGAAGCCTTCAGAGATGAAAAAAAAAAAAAATTCCTCCCCAAAAAGAGAAAAGTGATTTCAAGAGTAACTACAATAAATATAATCCTCCAAAATATGAGCTTATCGAAACAATCACAAGGAGGACTGACGAAATCGTGAAGCCTTATTTTTTTTACGTTTTCTGTACACCCTCAGCCTCGAAGCCACCAGGTCTTGCTTGCTCTTCGGTGCATTACGGTACTTAAATTACCTAAAGACTTAACTCGATCGAGTGTGGTCTCATACAACACGTTAAAAGATGTTTGATACAATCTGTCACACGAAGTTCCTGTGGACTTAGGCTACTGTACATGACAGTGGGTTAGTGGGGCGTCTTAGAACATGTCAGTGGGTTGGCGGGGCGTCTAGAATATGACAGTGCGTTGGTGGGACGTCTAGATCCGATGACAGTTGCTGAAAACTCGCGTGACTGGAGGAGGCCGACATTCGCCACCTCCATCAGGAGCGACTGCTGAAGGCGTCGCCCGAGCGATGAGGAGGAGGAGGAGGAGGAGAGGAAGGGGAGGAGGGAAATGCGGGGTACCTACCGCAGCCGCTCTGCGGCTTTTTTAATGCAGCCTTTTATCGACGTTCGACCGCAACATGAACGCTAACTATGATCCGTTGAAGACTTGAGGGAGAGAGAGAAAAAAAGAGTATCTGCACATGATCGAGCAACAATAAGTACCTACACGGGTTAACAGGCTGCCAGGCGGGTAGGAGAGCAAGGGGAGGGGGCGGCAGACCAGTTGTGACTGGTCGCAGGAAGACAAACTGGAGGGAAACATGTCTGTCCAGGACGTAAACAGGAGGAGAAACATTCTCGCCTTTGTTTACCTTGTGTGATAACTCGTGCCCTGGGGCTGAAGCAGCCGTCCACAACCAGTGACAGTAATGATTCCCTTTAGTGAGTAAGTCTGCCTTAAATGGGTTCTTCTTTATTTTCCTTTCCTTGCCTGTTTAACGTCTCCGTTACTCGGCTACATACTTATCCTCCCATTTCTTCTTACTCATTTCCCCCATTTTCATGACTTAAATATCTTCGTCCATTCAAGATTCCCATCCAGTTATAGTCCCCACTACTATCCCTAGTTTTTTCCTGTATACTCCTCCCTATTACCCTATCCCTATTCCCCACAATTTCACTTCGTCTGCCTGTCCGTCCTCCCTCACTCCCTCATTCCTTCCTTCTTCCCCGCATCCCAGTCCTCGGCTCCCTCTTCGTCGCGTTTGCATGCAAGTCTGAACCACCCATGTAAAAGGCGGCGCGAGGCGAGCTGGCACCATTAAACGTAATATATATTTGCCAGATGAAGTCATAAACGGACCAACACGACCTGGCTTTCAAACGAGACCCCTGATCGTGAACCAGGCGCCTTGTTTTACTGCTTGTGGCGACCCGAGCTCTCTAGGGAAAGCTGCCGAGCGAGGCAGTGGAAGGACAGCTGATGGAGAGGAGGGAGAGGAGGGAAGTGTGTGTGTGTGTGTGGGGGGAGGTCATGTTGAGCCGGGCGAGGTACTCCGACAGGCGCAGTTCTGGCAGTGTTGGAGGACGGCTCGTACATGGGCGATGAGGTTGGAGAACATACAGAGGGTGATGGTAGGAGGAGGCAGGGACGATGATGGTGGGAGAACAGAGGGACGCTGATGGTGGGAGAACAGAGGGACGCTAATGGTAGGAGAACAGAGGGACGATGATGGTAGGAGAATACAGGGACGCTAATGGTAGGAGAACAGAGGGACGCTGATGGTAGGAGAACACAGGGGCGCTAATGGTAGAAGAACAGAGGGACGACTGATGGTGGGAGAACACAGGGGCGCTAATGGTAGGAGAACATAGGGACGATGATGGTGGGAGAACAAAGGGACACTGATGGTGGTGGGGAGAACACAGGGACGCTGACGGAGGAGAACCCTTCTCTGCCAGATGATGGCGAGAGTGAGAGCCGGTGGAGGATTGGTCATGTGTGAGAAGAGATCATGGAGAGAGAGAGAGAGACTCTATACTGAGATGCGACGCTGACAGACAGACACTACTGCCACAGACGATAACAATGGAGAGAGACGCAGCTCCAGATGAAAGCGATGGACGGTGATGGAGAGATGGAGATGATAAAGAGAAGAAAGTGGCCCGAGACGAATCTGATGGAGGCTTCTGAAGGCGGGGGGAGTGAGTGGGGAGACCCTGCCGGGGACGTGGTTTCTGATAGCAGCTGTTGGGCAGATGATAAAAGGGCGGAGGTTTCCGAAGGATAACGTAGATACGAACATGATAACAAAAGGTGAAACACTCTCTTAATAAAGATGAGGAATATGTGTTTAAGTAAGAATTGAAGACACTAAGATGAAAAAAAAAATTCCTGAAAAATGAATCAAGAACTGATGATAAGGTTGAGATATGGAACTACTGAGGACCAGATATGAGAGATGAAGAGCGATAACGTACTAGATATCAAGTTAGAAGATAAAAAAAAATCGTCGAGAAAGATAAGTTCGATTCCTAACCAGAAGATTGAGGTATGAAACAGCTCCATCTCACACTGAGGCAAGCCAGTTCAGCCACTCCCGTCTTTTGGAGGGCGTCAATCAGTTCAGATGTTCTATGAGTTAGGAAATTTGTTTTCGGGGAGGGGGGGAGGGAGGAGAGGGAGAGGGAGAGGGAGAGAGAGAGAGATAGAGGGGTGTGTGAGGTAAGGAGTTTGTGTTAGGGGAGATAGATGAGGTTAGAGGTGTGTTTTGAGAGGGGGGAAAGATGGGTGGTGAGATGAGGTAAGAAGTGTGTTTGTGTTGCGGTGGGGGAGAAGTGAGGTGAGGTGAATAGCGTGTGTGTGGGAGAGGAGAGAGAGAGAGAGAGAGAGAGAGAGAGAGAGAGAGAGAGAGAGAGAGAGAGAGAGAGAGAGAGAGAGAGAGAGACAGGACAGAAACAGAAGGGGGGTGAGGTGAAGAGTGTGTTTGAGAGGGAGACTGAGGTGAAGAGTGTGTCTGGAGGGGGGGTAGGGGGTTGGGGGGGTTGGGGGATGAGTGAGCGTGCACGGGGGAGGGAGGGGGGGGTAAGGGAGGGAGGAGGGGGTGTGGGCTGGCTGAGGGAGAGGGGAGGGGAGAGGAGAGGAGGGGAGAGGAGGGGAGATGGGTAGGGGTGGGTGGGGCTGCTTGGTAGATGCCTTGCCAGGAGTGATGATAGTTACAATGACAAGACGTATCAGGCTAACATGGTCTGCAGAATAAGAACATGAATGCTGCAATAAAGTCCAAATCTCAACTGGTTCCCGCAGGACCTCGGCCAAGCGGACGCCCAGGAGGAGGAGGAGGAGGAGGAGGAAGGTACGGAGCAGGAGGAAGGTAGGGAGGAGGAGGAGGAGGAGGAGGAGGAGGAAGGTAGGCAGGAGGAGGAGGAGGAGGAGAGTCAGAGGGAAGTGAAGTCACGGACGACGCAGCCAACAGACGAACCCCACCACCACCACCACCATAGAGCCACAAGGATCAACTTTGAGACGGGAGGAAACACACGTTACCTCGTACACTTCATTTGTTTTCCTTTTTCATTCAGATGTAGATGCCATGAGTCGACGCTCAAACCCCATCAAATACAACTAAACAAAATAACTACAAAATCCTCTTTATCATTGTGGATAACCAATTCCCTCCGGAGTGATTGTCTAACAGCTGAATAACTTCGTTATCGAAGGCCATCGTATGGTAAGGACATGACAGACACCATCCCCCTCCATTCGCCTTTATAGCTTTCCCCCTATCCTCTCTCTCTCTCTCTCTCTCTCTCTCTCTCTCTCTCTCTCTCTCTCTCTCTCTCTCTCTCTCTCTCTCTCTCTCTATCTATCTATCTATCTATCTATCTATCTATCTCCCTCGGGGTCTTTCCTCAGCCTCCGTCCAACCTTGAAATCACTATCAACCAGTCTTGCAACCCGCTGACGACCTCTCATCTCTCCATTCTTTAAATACGTGGAAAGGTAAGTCTCTCTCTCTCTCTCTCTCTCTCTCTCTCTCTCTCTCTCTCTCTCTCTCTCTCTCTCTCTCTCTCTCTCTCTCATATCAAACTCTTTACTTCCCACTTAAGATAAAGATCCCCCATCATCTTTTTTTCTTTTTTATTTTCGTCCCCTTCCACATTACCTCTCACCCACCACAATCCTCCTCCTCCTCCTCCTCTTCCTTTTCCACATCCTAGATCACCTTTCTCACCCCCCCACCCCCTGCCTCCCTCTCCTCTTCCTCCCTCCCCCACCTCCTCCAAACATCCTCCAAGGTGGTTTAAGGGCCCAGGTTCCATGACGAGGAGGATCTTTACTTGACACTCACCATCTTTATTGCACATTCACCTTGATTTTATTGCAGTGTGACACCCCGACACCAGGTCCAGGCCCTCGCTACAATGGTGGAGCCGAGGGAGGGAGGTGAGGTAGTCGGCAAAGGCCGCGGCGGCTCTTCTTATCGCCTTGTATTGGAATCATTTACCCGCGCCCTTCCTTCTTATCTTCATCCCTCCTTCAGGAAGATCCTAGCAGAGTTCTGATTCCTACTTGACCATAAAGATATCATGACATGTTTCTACAATTGCCAGTCTCGATTGGTGTTGGGTGGGTTGGGGGGAATTTGGGTGGAGGTGGGGATAAGGAGTTTGAGGGGATTGTAATCGTCTCGTCTCGTCTCGTCGTCTCGTCCTAGGACGAGAGACGCGAGACTCCACGGCATCTCGCCGCGAGGCCCTACGCAAGACACTTCGCGAGGCTCAGAGGGTGACCCTAAAGGACCCTGTAAGATGTCCCTTAAGGAGAATGCCCTGGACGAGTGACCTACAGAGTGTACCAGACTAGCCAGGGTGCAGGAAGGAGGAGGAGGGGGATATGTGGGGGGTCTGCGGGCTGCGGCTTCCAACAGCTTGGTCGACCAACGAAACGACCCGACAGCCTGGGCTCAGCTCAAAGCTGTGGGGGGGTAGAAGACCCCCGAAGCCTTCACCAAGAATCACCAGATGTCCTCACGTACCTGAGACCCTACACACACACACACACACACACACACACACACACACACACACACACACACACACACACACATGAGGGGGAGGGGGACAACAACTGGTCATCCAAATTTAGACCACAACTTTTCTTTTAAGATTTCCAGATACATATTAAGAGAACCATTAGCATGTGGCAGCGGCAGGAGACACATAGATGCCTCCGTCTCCTCCTCTCCGTCGGCAGGAGGAGGAGGAGGACGAAGAACAGGAGGAGCAGGTGGAGGAGGGAGGGAGGGAGGGAGGGAGGGAGGGAGGGAAGGAGGGAGGAGGGAGGGAGGGAGGGAGACAGGCAGGCATGGCCGGGGCGGGGCTTCAAGCCCGTCAGGAAGGTCCTTACGAGGGAAACCCGCTGTTTTACTGCACTACTACAGGAGTTCTGGTCTTTTGAGGTAGTCCGATCGAGCGGCAGGGTGGGGCGTGTCACCCCCACCACAACCCACCCTGGTACGTAAATGAACCCTGCTACTAGTGACCTGTAAGGCGGGTACCTGATGCCACTAGTAACTGGGAGACACTGTTAACTGGTGACGCTCATAATGGGTGACGGCGGTGGCTGGTGGTGATGGTGGTGGCTTGCTATATTCGTAACTGGCGGCGTTCGTAACAGTCAGCACTTATAACTGGTGGCGTTCGTAACAGTCAGCACTTATAACTAGATCTGCAGGTTTGCTTTGCTGATAACACTGTATTGGTGCTTTCACAGTTAAGGGCGAGACGGCAAAGTCTCACTACAGCACTTGTGTCGTAAAGAATTGATAGAACCATTAGCAGAGTCTTATAGTGTCTTGTTCATCCTGGAATGCATCATTATTCTTTCCAGTACACAACACAATCCTTCCACACTCATTTTCAACTCGGTCAACTCCTTCTTAAAAAGGCTGGAGTATAGGCACGTGTTGGCAGCGCCTGGACCCTAGCGAGTGCCATGCATAGGCGACAACTACAGTAGGATACCCTAGAGATAGGGCACAGCCCCCAGTGTGGAGAGGTAAGGGTCATACAGCCTGTCACTCATGATTGCCGCGATGTGTACATCCCCCCGTTCGAGACTAGGGATGAACTCCGCGTTCAAGGAAACACCCAAATGGGAGGAGCAAATGCACACAAGCCTCACACAAGCGAGGGGGATGATGACAGGAGAGTAAATGGTACCCCTTGCGCTGCGCTACCACCTCGTGTGATACGTAGTGACCCGTTAAACATGTCTTACTTCTAGTTTCACAGGTTTACTCGTATCCTTAAAGTGGCTTGAGAAGACGCACCCTCCTCCTGGCTACCCGAGACGAAGAAGAACAACTTGCTTTACCAGTGACTCAGTCTCGAACTGTGTTTCAGTCATCCACTGGCTTCTTAACTGGTCTCCAAATGCATACCCGTGTTCATCGAAGTTCCTTGCTGGAAGCGGGTCATCACCAGGAAATACAAACCTCCTCTCGGAAGTCCCCCGTATATGCCCAATTGGCCTACGAGACGCCCCCGTGCAACGCGTAGCAGAGATGACGCGCATCACATGATACACACGACTCAAAGGAACACACCTCACGGCCTCTGAGGCCACGGCATATTACATATCCCGCATCAGCTTGAGAAGGAATGGTCCCCAGGGAGATAATGACACTCGAGATGAACACAAAGAAGCTTATGACAGGGCATCCATCTAACTGACAAATGAGAATGATTGCCACTTTGGAGAGCAGGGCGAGACATTCTGAGTTTTGGGGACACTTCATGTACGTTATCACGCCCTTGTAGGTAGGTGGCTAGGCATGTGCCAAAAGCAAGAAACTGATGGAGTCAGAGGGCTGAAATATATATATATATAAACATCTGATAGATATTATGGAAACAAAATCGATTACCAGCACCACGTATAGACACGTAACAACGGATTGTGGAGAACTATAAAGCAATCTCGGTATAAATGATGGTTGTAACCTGAGAATGATGAAGCAAGATACACTCCACCACACATCCCAGATCCTCTTCAGTGACACTGGAGGTTGTCAAGGTTGTAGAGAGAAAAAAAAAACCTGGAAATAAGTAGAGAATCTGTTTCTTACTGTATATTCTTGGTGAATCCAGAGCACGACTTTTTAGAATCCAGATCACTCGAGATCCTCTTCGTGATAATAGACCGATGTCTTCAAAAAACCTGAATATGAGGAAACAAGTGATTCAGATCTCCATCAACAAAGTAAGTCATTTGCTCGAACCATAACGACACAGTTCCTCATGTTAGATAAATCACATCCGGGCATTTGGGGCTCCGTACCTATCATACGATGCCTGACGAGTTCTCCAGTCATTCATCACTCTGTTGACTCGCCAGAGTGATGAGTAACGCCCACATGAAGAGTTCTCCATGACTCATCAATACAGTGTTGATCTGCCACGGGGGGGTGAATGAAGCGCACACTCATGACACTGGGTTCCAGTTTCCAAAGGGCGGCTGAGGCGGCATACCGTTCCACACATCACCTGGAAACATCGCGTGACGGAGGATGACAACATAAATCCTGGCCTTGAAGTTCTCTTGTCCTGCTTTAGAGGTAGGGTACAGTGATGTTATATAAACTCCAAAAGTGTTGTAGGCTTGACTCCCATTGTAAGTACGCTCCCTCCATAAAGTCATGTCACCGCGAAACACGTATTACCCATATTATCAAACACGATTTTCATAACTAAAGTTACGAAATCTTATCTATGTTATCGATTCTATGATCTCCTTTATCAGTATGCATTCCTCACTAACCCTCCCTTATGAAACTACCTTTATCTAATGGGCCAATGGTCATCGGCGACACAAATACTCCAGCTAATGCTCTTACCAAAGAAGTGTGTATACGGCGCCAAAATGACCCATTTCAAGACATGCCATCCACACTCCAAAACCACCCGCTTCGAAAGCCCTCGCTCTCAAAAACTGACCGAGCGAGAGGGCTATGTCCTCTGCGCAGATGCCGCCCCAAATCATACCCCCACAGCCTGAGCGGTAGAGCCTTGCCAGATGACACACACCAGGAGGACAGTAGATACCAAAGTGAATATCACACACTAAATAAAACCCCGGAGGAGAACGGGGGTTGAATGGAGTCTGCTCGCTTCTTTTGTGGCGCCACCAGATCATCAGGTTACTACAGCCCTGGCTCCACATCTACGCTAAGGCCTATGAAATACTTGTCCTTAAAAGAGACTGAGAGAAAAAGAGAAGAGCAAAAGACACACCGAAGTCTTTCCCTCGAAGCATACGAGAGCAAGACACATCGCAACAGAGTCCGAAAGGAAACACTGGTCTGGTTTCTGACTTACAGACAAGAATAATTACTTATAAACAGAGACTCTGTAAGATACTAATTAAGCTTAATGAGCAAATTAACCTACAATTAGGAAAAAATATATATATGAAAAAAAAGAAACCATTACCCAAAAGCTAAACCTTCTCATAACGTCGTTCGATGGAAAGGAGAAGAAAAAAAGACATCGAAACATTGTGGACCTTGTCTGAGAAGCATTTAAAAAGACGAAAACAAAGAAAAACACAAAAACAACAACAACAACCCGGAGTTGTTCGTCTAGATTGTGATTGATCAGTCGCGTTGTGGTTACGCCAGGTTGAGTGTGCCGCAGCCACAAACAGCCTGCGCGATCAGCCATTGATGATGACGACCTTCTCGAAGGATAAAGAGCTCCAGAGATGAAGACGGACACTATTAAATTCTCCGGGTGATTACAGGCGCACAGACCCGACAACAATTAGAAATAGAAAAAGAAAAAGAGGGAAAAAACAACAAGGAATTCCTTGACTGTACACCCATGACTGACTGGAATCAAGAATGGACTCCAAAAGGCTGCTGGCCATCGATCTATGGCAAAAATTGGCAAAATGGTAAGACTGGCAAAGCCATGGGTAAAATTGGCAAACCCATGGCAAAGAGGCAACAGTAGTTATCCCCTCCGTAGAGCGAATTAAGATCTCCTATCTGTTATAATCTCGACACAGACCATCAGGTCTTCCGATCACTGGACTCCCACGTACCTACACAAGGCGTTCTCTAAAACACCTGTTTAATACCTACATAATCGAGAGGACATGACCACCCTCGCCAGTGATCATAACCCTTTAAGTGGAGTTAATGATGGTGGAATTATCTCACTCTCACCGCAAGAAGGATCTAGAGGTTTATCTTAATTTTCTAGCCAGCACTGAGGGGCTAAGTCTACCACAAACCAAGGCGACTAACTAACTAAAAGCAGCCCTGATGACTTCGTCTACCACAAACCAAAGCCACTAACTAACCGTAGCACTATGAACTTGTCTACCACAAACCAAGGCCACCACGTGGTTTGATTCGCCACTGAACCACTTCCTCCACCACAGTTTGGCTAACTGTAGCTGAGCAATCTCTACCACCACCGACCAACACAGCCTGGTCCACCATGGTCCACCACACATCATCCCCAGCACAGCCTGGGTCCACCATGGTCCACCACACGTCATCTCCAGCACAGCTGGTCCACCACACATCATCCCCAGCACAGCCTGGTCCACCATGGTCCACCACACATCATCTCCAGCCCAGCCTGGTCCACCACACATCATCCCCAGCACAGGCTGGACCGGTGCAGCATGCCGTCCGTGTGTCCCTTGATCAAGATAATGATATTTATCAGCCAGGCTTTACTGGGTAGAACCCCCCAGCCGCAGCCTCCCTACAGGAGGGCGTCGCCATCACACTTTGGGGAGCCCGGAGACCAGCCAACACAAACTCCTCTCTCTCTCTCTCTCTCTCTCTCTCTCTCTCTCTCTCTCTCTCTCTCTCTCTCTCTCTCTCTCTGCGTCTTTCCTGCCAGGGGCGGTGACGAAGGCAGCGGCGGCGGCGCCCCCCCGGCGTCCCTCCCCCTCACCCCCTTCCTTGTGTTTATGTTGCGCGCTGATACACTGAGCTGGGCTCCGGCGAGGGCATCACCACCAACACTGTCAACACCCTCCTGACGAAGGTGACCTGCAAGAGGTGCTGACATTTTCTGTTGAACCTCTGCCGGATTTCAAATCAAACGAGGGAGGAATCATGATTTCTATCCCCCCCTCCTCTCTCATTTATCAGCATATTTGGTCATCCTCCTCCCTCCCTTCCTTCCTCACCTGCACTTCTTCTCCCATCCTGTTCTCGTCTTCTCTCCCTCCCTCCCTCCCTGCAGCAGCAGCAGCATGAGGTGACACGATCCCGGGCTGGGCCTGCGCCAGACCATCTCTCCTCCCGTCCTCCCACCTCCCCAGGTCCCCGCCGTTCAGTCGTGGATATAAACTCCTTTATGGTTTTTAGATGACCTAATTATCCTCTTATTTGGCGAAGGGATTGTCGGCTTAATTGAATAAGGGCGTGTGGGTAGGTACAGGGCTGCACACACAGGTATAACGCCGGTATAACCAACAGAATAGGTATGCTAATGCCGCTGAGAATATGTTACAAATTACGGTAGGATCCTGTTTAATGTGAGCGAATATGACGAGCAGAGGAACCCCACTGTCTGCCCTACAGGCACTAAAAGGGGGGTTGGATAAAGGAGTGGAGGTAGAGTAACACAGGTCATAATCCGGTTACAATAACCTATAAATGCTCATTGAGCCAGACCTAGTAACCAAAAGCAAGGATAAACAGGAGGGAGGCCGGGGTCCACTACTGCCTCCTCTCCTCATCCTCCACCGCCACCCTTCTTCCCCGATACAGCCAAGCGCCGCGCATCAAGCAGCCAACGCAGACGGGGGAGGAGGAGGAGGGGGTTGGGGGGGGAAAGGGTCGTATAAGCTACTTCGGCAGGTCGTTCCTCCAGTGCTTTTATCTAACAGAGGTCATTAAGAAGAACCGCGAGAGGCGACGAGGAGCGGAGCTCCGGCCCGCCCCCCCCGACGCACAGTTTATTGAGCAAGGGCTTAATTTAAGAGCAGATTTGCATACTCATTACAATTGTACAAGTCTTCTCGTATGGACAGCACATCATCCTGTTACCTAAACTAGAGTGTAACACCCTTAATTATATTCACAAGGGAGTCGATTCAAACTCCTATCATGCCGAGGAGAGATTTCCAGAGGGAGGGAGGAGTGGGGTGTGTGTGTGTGTGTGCGTATATTACTGTTCTCTTCGGTACGGTACCGCGTCCTCGTGTTTCGGCGTCCCGAAAGGATGGAGTGCTAATTATACCGACGTGGCCGTCTGTCCATTTTTAAGACCCCGTAATCACAGTTCGGATCATATAGTCTGGTGGGTATTCTTAATCGAGATCAGTCCTCTACTCCGGGCGTGTCAGTGTAGCCTTCCATACCGGTCCTGGTAACTCGAAGGCGTTCCAGGACATCTTGCTATCTCCAGGGTCTTCCAGGACATCCTGGTTTCTCCAGGGTCTTCCAGGACATCCTGCTGTCTCCAGGATGTTCCAGGACATCCTGGTATCTCCAGGGTCTTCCAGGACATCCTGCTATCTCCAGGGTCTTCCAGGACATCCTGCTATCTCCAGAGTCTTCCAGGACATCCTGGTTTCTCCAGGGTCTTCCAGGACATCCTGCTATCTCCAGGGTCTTCCAGACATCTTGCTATCTCCAGGGTCTTCCAGGACATCCTGCTATCTCCAGGGTCTTCCAGGACATCCTGCTATCTCCAGGGTCTTCCACGACATCCTGCTATCTCCAGGGTCTTCCACGACATCCTGTTATCTCCCGGGTGTTCCAGGACATCGGATCCTCCAGGTCTGTCCCCGCGCGTACCCTAAACCCACCTGAAGAACCCAGGCATCTCGTCCGGCCAGCCCCAAGCTGTACTCCACTCGCTCAGTCACAGTTAAACTAAAAAGACCCAAAGAAATAGCCAGTTATGTTCCTCGAGTCCCGCCTCCCTCAGCCCACTCTGGTAATCCCCTCTCTCCCCCCTTCTCCCCACCTCCCCACCCGAACCCACCGTCCCTGGCCCCTGTACCCTCCACCAGCACCCACAACCAACACGAAACTCCACCAAAATGAACTCCACCGACACACAACCAGCAGTACCACCTCCACCTATCAAATATGTTCATTACTTTTTTTTTTTTTTGTCTCTCATTTAACTGTCAGTTGAACCCAACATCCATCAGTCAGCTCCGTCCTTCTCGAGTCCCCACCCACCTGCCCCAACCACAAGCAACAAGACAACCACCACCTGTCCCTCTGGACCAGTTGGTAGAGATGGCAACACCTTCAAGTGGGAACCACCACCTCGTCCTCGTCCTTCTCGACTTACCACATCGTACTTGACCCCCGTTGCTTCGAGGGTCAGCCCCATGGGGGGGATTTGTTACAGTCACAACCAAGTCGTAGACTTCAAAATGAGCCATTACTACCACCACCACCACCATTTCTCCTCCCTCCCAACCACCCCCCTTCCCACCAACGAAACGTTAAGTCCCCCCCCCCCCTTTGTCAACAACGACCTCCTCTTCATCAACTTGCCAGTCTGATACTAGCACACCTCGCTGCCCTTATTCCCTCCCTCCTCCTCAGCTCAGCTGCCCACATACATCTACGCCTCTCCTCCCCACCACAACCACCCCTTACCCCAGACAGCAAGTCTCCCCTCCCGCACCTCCACCCCAACCCCCTGAAGGCTTCCCCATCCGTCATTCAGTCACAGTAACTAAGGGTTCAAAGCGCAAGACAAGGTTTTGACTAGTTTTTGTGAAAGACTGATTGACCGTCCAGCACTGCCGGTAGAGGCGAGTCCAGCATGCACTGACCAGGACGAAGGGGTTGGGAGGGACTGAGGGAGGGAGGGACTGAGGGAGGGAGGGACTGAGGGAGGGAGGAACTGAGGGAGGGGGATAAGATGGATTGATAAGGAGGGGTTGGTGGCAAACTTGCAATTATTACCATTGTGTTGGTGGTGCCTAGCCAGACCGCGCTTGAGCGAGTCCCTCCTCTCCCCACCACACAGCAAATTACCTTCCGCTCAAGCGTGACTCGCTCAACCCCCTCATAAAAAAAAAGGAGGGGGGGATTGAGGAGGGGGAGGAGGGAAGGGTAAAAGGGGGTGGTAGTATAAAGTGTTCCAAGGTGCCTTTTACCAGCTCTCTGATCCAGATTAAATTTCCCCCTCCCCCTCTTTTCAAGTCATGATTTCCCCCGTCTCCTAAGAAGGTGGTGTACCTTAGGCCTACCTTGTCCTACGTAGATCCATCGCCACAATATTTGCATACTCATTATCACCCTTCGCTCTTCTTTTTTTCCTTTTTTTCTTACACCCTGCAAATCGCTCTCCTCTTCCCTCATGATATTGCCACATCACTTTCTTTTCTTACGCTCAATTTCGTGACCAAAATTTGAATATTCCACAGGTTCCACCTACTTTCCAAAAAACGTCCCACCAGCTCACAAGGCATCGCTCAGACTTCAAAAGAAATCAAGCGCTCAAGTTTCTCGCCAGCCCAGCCAAGCCCAGCCAGCCCCCCTGCCGTCAAATCTCCTCAAAAGAAACCGAAAGATTATGACAAGGAACGCGAAAATGGACAGCAACTCTAGAAGGTTAAGGAGGCCCTTTAAATGCTGGGTCAGTCTTTCACTTGGTATAGTAAATCATGGTTTCTTTTTTTTTCATCTTTTTTTTTCTTTTTTACAATCCGTTTACAATAATTTGGTGCGTAATCCTTTTACAGGTTCGGTCTATTACTACTGCTGCTGCTACCACCACCACTACCATCCCTGGTGTCATAGATGATACACTTCGGCTTGCACTAGAGTGGCGAACACTGACAGACGGTACACCGAGCTGTGGAGCTGGCGGGGTTATGAGGAGTGTGTGTGTGTGTGTGTGTGTGTGTGTGTGTGTGTGTGTGTGTGTGTGTGTGTGTGAGAGAGAGAGAGAGAGAGAGAGAGAGAGAGAGAGAGAGAGAGAGAGAGAGAGAGAGAGAGAGAGGAAGGGTTCCTGACGTCGGAGGAGCAGGGGAAAGGGAGTGTTGGGGTTGAGAGAGAGAGAGAGAGAGAGAGAGAGAGAGAGAGAGAGAGAGAGAGAGAGAGAGAGAGAGAGAGAGAGAGAGAGAGAGAGAGAACTTTCACTGGGCATCGGAAAAGAGAGAGAGAGGGAGCGTTGGGGTTGGGGGAGAAAAAAAAGGCGGGGGGGAGGAGCAATTCCTAGAGTTGAAGAGAAGAGTTGAAGGAGAGTTGATGGACACGATGGATGGTAGGAGGAGCAAGGGTGGGGCGTCGGAGGAGGAGAGGGGAAGTGGTGGTGGTGGTGGAAGGTAGAGAATGGTGGTGGCTGGGTGGGGATGAGTGAGGAGAGAGTAGGTTGGTGGGGAGGAGCAAAGGTTGGGTTGAGGGGGGAGGGAGCAGCTGACCATACGAATAGGATGCATATACAGAGGTTCAGTATGGATCCCAAATGATTTAGGTACGACATGAGGCCTCCAACACTTACCTTCTTCAACACCTGGCCTCCAACACTCTCTTCCCCAACACTCGTCCTCCTACTGCCTTCCCTAACACTTGTTCTCTAACACTCCCTTCCCCAACACTTTGCCTCCAAAACTCCCTTTCCCATCAACATCCCTTTCCCAACAGTTGACCTCCAACACTCCTCTCCTTAACACTTAACCTCCACCACCCCTCTCCAACACTCGCCCTCCACCACTACCCTCTCACCAACACTCACCCTCCATCACTTCTTTCCCCAACACTTCGCCTCCGCCACCCCTCTCCATCACTCCCCTAACAATCAAATCGCCAATATAACACATCACATTACGAGACATACACTAAACGTTAGCATACGCAGAGAACAATCAACCAATCAGAGACAAAGGACGTATTTACGAGAACCAATCACAGTGAAGCCCTGAGCGCTGTGGCGAGCCCATCCCACTGAACAATCTATCGTTGTATCATACCAGAAATTTACATTTGCTCTCCATCTACTGACTTAAGATACATGTATGGATAATCCTCAATATATATATATATATATATATATATATATATATATATATATATATATATATATATATATATATTGATGTGATTATTACAAAAAAGTGCACTTGGAAACTTGTGTTTCATTTCCCCGTGGACTCATACGAATATTTATATATATATATATATATATATATATATATATATATATATATATATATATATATATATATATATATATATATACCCACAGATCTCCCTCCCCCTTGTCTAAGAACACACACAGCCACGCACAGCACACAACTTGAGCGGCGGAGGAGTGAGTGTGGGTCAACACTCGTTTTTCGTCACCTGTAAGTCTTTATCAGTAATCAGAGGGCGCGCCGTTCACAGACATCAATCCGGCGTGGACGACGTTCACCATTCCTTGCATGATCCTATCGTTACAAGAACGCATGAGGATGGAGCAGCCTCCTGCCCCTCTCTCTCTCTCTCTCTCTGCCCCTCCACTCCACCTCAGTCCTAATCCTCCCCAGACCCAGTCATCTCGCCTTTACTAGCCTGTCTCAATGGTTTAGAGACTTGGGATGGTATTGTTGTGGTCCAGCAATAAAACTTCGTCACAGACCATCAGGTCTTCTCTTATCTGGCCTTCCCATGTGCTGTCCTCCAGCAGATAACCTCTTCACAGACCATCAGGTCTTCTCTTATCTGGCCTTCCCATGTGCTGTCCTCCAGCAGATAACCTCGTCACAGACCATCAGGTCTTCTGTTATCTGGCCTTCCCATGTGCTGTCCTCCAGCAGATAACCTCGTCACAGACCATCAGGTCTTCTGTTATCTGGCCTTCCCATGTGATGTCCTCCAGCAGATAACCTCTTCACAGACCATCAGGTCTTCTGTTATCTGGCCTTCCCATGTGCTGTCCTCCAGCAGATAACCTCTTCACAGACCATCAGGTCTTCTGTTATCTGTCCTTTCCATGAAATCCAATATATTCCTTACAAACCCCTAAGCAAAAGTCTTGCATACACTAATAAACAGAAGAAACTGTATATAAAAAAAAAAATCATTAATAAAATTAGCACTGCTACTACTAGAAGCATTCACCTCTAGCAATACTAGACGGAGGAACGAGGACAGAAAACAACAAGAACAATAAATAAACAAAACCAGCTTTCGTCAACATCATCACCAACACCAATCTGTTGACTCCAAATTCATCACACAAGTTTCAGCATCAACACTTGCCAGAAATTCATCACATCTGTTTCATAATCAGCCAAAAAAAAAACCACCGTTCGTTTCAGTTTCATCACCAGTAGGTATCATTCATCCCATAGCGACACTTGAATTACAAAATGCTCAAAGTCATCTTCTCCATCTCCAACACCCCCGTCAACCCAGTACTCAACTCCCCCCTCCCTTTTTCTTCTCTCCTCACCCAACCAACCACATCTCTCCAACACTCCTCTCCAACCATCAAGTTCATTAGATTCATCGCCATCACTATCTCCTCCAAAACTCATCCTCAGCCACTCGTACTCCCTCATCCGCCCACACTCCCTCATCCGCTCTCACTCCCTCATCCGCCCACACTCCTCGTCCGCCTACACTCACTCATCCACCCACACTTCCTCATCCACCCTCACTCCCTCAGCCATCCTCACTCCCTCAGCCATCCTCACTCCCTCATCCACCCTCACTCCCTCATCCATCCACACTCCCTCATCCGCCCACACTCCCTCATCCCTTCTCTTAAATCTCATTTTTAGCGGCGTTTAATTGCAGACTCTATTCATAGTATCTAAGTTCAGCCGCAGCCTATCAATCAACGCTGTGGCAATTGCAAAGTTGCAACATGGTGGCAATTGCAGAGTTGCACGCACCTCTCTCCTCCCCCACCCACCCACTCCCCCTAAGACAGGTGAGGCGCGGCGAGTGAGAGGTGGTGGTGGTGGTGGTGGTGTTTGTTGGTGGAGGAGAGTGAGGGAGAAGGGAGGAGGGTTGACTCACAGCTAAGAACAAACGTGATGGATGGATGGGGGGGGGGGAGAGATTTTGCCGCTGGAGAGGGAGGAGAGATGGAAGGAGGGAGGGAGGAAGGGGAGATAGATGGAGTAGGAGGGAGTGGGGCCTCGATGGAGATGGATAATCATGTGGACAATGAATGGAAATATAAAGGGAGAGGAGAAGAGAGGGAGGAAAAGAAGTGACAGGCATTTTGGTCATCCTCTCTCTCTCTCTCTCTCTCTCTCTCTCTCTCTCTCTCTCTCTCTCTCTCTCTCTCTCTCTCTCTCCTGTCAATCAAAGTCGTAAAAAAAAAAAAATTACCTTCGGCTAATCCAGTCAACTACACTCGATAAAATCAAAAATTGATTCAGCTTCGCGAATCCTTTAATCAATAATACCACAGTTAACTTCAGCTCATCCACAAGACAGATCAATAAATGGCATAAGTTTCCAAGTGCACTTTCGTGTAATAATCACATCATCACGGGAGACACAAGAGGGGAATATAACAGTCAGTTGATATACATCGAAGAGACGAAGCTAGGACGCCATTTGGTAAAGGCCTCAGGCGGGCCTTTATCCCACCCAGGTGGCTATAAATGGCCCGGAGGCCATTTACAACGTCAGTCCGGCACGAAATGAGAAGAGCTGATGAACGACCATCCATCCATCAATCAATTCAGTATAGTTTTGCCTCAATCCACACACACACAAACAAACACTTCCCGAGAACGTTCTCTTCTTTTTCTTTTCTGAAAACTTCTGATAATCATAGACCATCCCCCTCCCAGCATAAGACCTCCCACCCACCCACCCACGCCTGCTATTTTGCCCCTGTGGCATTCTGGATCGGAACGAAATTACTTGATGAAGGAACAATTAATCCAAAGGTGGAAGGAAACTTTATAGAGGAACAAGTTCCAGGGATCATCTACGAGGAAGTTTCAGTTCAATTGCCTCGGTGGTTTCTGAGGGGAAGGGTTCCAGCGTGGTAAAAGTTTGCTGACAGACTTTGACAGAGAAGTTAGCAGACTGGCTGTGATAGACAGGTTTACAGACAAGCTGTGATAGACAAGTTCACAGACAGGATATCACGGACAGGTTTACACACACACACACACACACACACACACACACACACACACACACACACAGACTATAACAGACAAGCTTACAGACAGGGTATGTGGAACAAGTCTACAGACAAACCATGAGGGAGAAGTTTTAATACAGACGACGACAAACAAGATCAAAAGACAGGAAAAGTTTACAGACGGGGTTATGATGGCTAGGTTCACAGACAGACAGGCAGACAGACAGACAGACGACGAAGGAGGGCAAAGTGTTGGTGGCTGCTGCTACCTCACCAGGTGAGGTAATGATAAGAAAGTAAACATTAAAGAAACGTGATAGATTGGGGGGCTGTAGTGTTGGTGATGGAGTGAGAGGAAGGGGGAGGGAGGTGAGGGCTTCGAGTGAGTGAGGGAGAGAGGGAGGAAGAAAGGGAGGGAGAGAGAGAGAGAGAGAGAGAGAGAGAGAGAGAGAGAGAGAGAGAGAGAGAGAGAGAGAGAGAGCAAAACTATCTCACCACGTAGTTCGTTTACCACGTAATTACCGTTCTTCATCCACCACAAGAAAGGGAATGAGCACAAGAAATAACAGGAGGTAAAGTAGTGTGCGAAGATGGATGATGAGGGGAAGGGATGTGGACACCCTTGTGTGGCCCAGGGCATGGGGGTGTGGCCACCCTAGAGTGGCCCAGGGGAAGGGGTGTGGCCACCCTAGTGTGGTCCGGAGGTCAAGGGGAGCTGGGCAAAAGCCGACCTCATCCGGGGCGCCTCCCCACCTCATCCTTCACCAGACGACCCCGACGTACTTGGACCGGAGGGGAGGGCCAGAAGGGCGCCACCTCCTCACTAACCATCCTCAACCTCATGCGTCTTTCACTACTCTCCTTCCCTCACTGTCCTTCCTTCACTCTATTCTTACACCCTCTTCCTTCCTCCTTCACCAGTTTACTCATATTTTCTCATCACAATCACCTTCTGATAACCCTCTCTTCTTCGCTATACTTCCTACTCTTTTCCACCACACAGTCTTTTCCATTCTCCTCCTCCTCCTCCTCCTCCTTCTTCTACTCCTCTCCTCCACTCTCATCAACATCCCCCAGAGAACCACAAGGAGCAGCAACAAACCCAAGAGGAACCACACGAAGGAAGCAACACTTCATGTGACAGTCTTCAGGCAACAGCAACCTAGATAGAACCCAAGCAAGGCAGGAACACTCCAGTCATTACGGAGCAACACCCCCAGATCACCACACGGAACGGCAATACTCCTTCTCCCCACAGACACGCATGTTACGTAGGAACATTCAGCCGAACAAGGCAACAACGACCCACGACTTCCCCAAGAAATAACACCTGTAAACAAACACGCCACGACATAACAACCCCAGGAATAAAAATGGCAGGAAATCGTCCACAATTGCATCTACGACACTCGGAAAATCGCAGCGCCTTAAGAGGATATACATATCACTCATCTTCCTTGACCGATCAAGAACGGGGAGAAAAAACCCGACTATCATCGACGGGTCACTGTGGAAGAGAGAGGCCCAGTGAAACGACGACGGACCTTAATATCAGAGCGTCCCCTGCCGACGACCCCCCTTCTCATTGGCCGGAGATACTCGAGGGATCCAAAGATTGGCACTCGCAACCTCAGAACCTCACCATCCCGGGCTGACCCTAACCCAACGCCATCATGCAACTCGAAGGAAGAAGAAGAAGAAGAAGAAGAAGAAGAAGAAGCAAAGAGGCCACTCCTTCTGCTCCGTCACCAGTAGGAGGGCTGGACGAGAGTCTGAAATGGTAACAACCCTAGTCAATTTGGGTGGCACCTTGAGGGGGGGCGCCTCGATGACCAATTAAGTCAAAGGTTCATGAACATCTGCACATCTTCTCCTGCAGAGGAGGGCGCGTGGCCGGGACAAGACTCCCTGGCTTCCTGTCTAATGAGATACAGAATAATAATAATAATAATAATAATAATAATAATAATGATGATGATAATAATAATAATAATAATAATAATAATAATAATAATAATAATAATAATAAAATAATAATAATAATAATAATAATAATAATAATAAAACTCGAGGCAGGGTTTGCCTCAGCAGAGCCTGAGTTGAGCGAAGGAGGAAGTATCGGAGTAACGAGGATAAGAACTGAAGGAGAGGTTTTGGAGGGAGGAAAGAGAGGGCTTTGGAGGTAGGAATCGTGGGTTTGGAGCAAGGAATAGAGGGTTGGGAGGTGGAGGGGTCTTTGTGAGTATAGGAGAAAGGGGAGGAGGGTGCAGTGTAAGGTAACGAAAGAAAAGAAGGAAGGAAGGAAGGAAGGAAGGAAGGAAGGAAGGGAGGAAGGAAGGAAGGGAGGAAGCCTATGAACGGACAATGGGAGGCTCAGGATGAAGGAGGCGAGGGAGATCTACGGGGACAACAGAGGGTTTCAGATGGATTGATGAGGAGGGGGAGGGAATATTGAGGAGAATCAGCAAGAAACCATGAAAAGATTTGAGGAGCAGAGGCAAAGGGAAGGGAGGAGTAAGGGGTCAGAAGTCAGGGAGAGAGAGAGAGGGAGGGAGGGGGAGGATCAGTGAAGTGACGTAAAAGATGTGGAAGAGGAGCGTGGGTCGGGATGGGATGGAAGAGGAGCGTGGGTCGGAATGGGATGGAAGAGGAGCGTGGGTCGGGATGGGTTGGAAGAGGAGCGTGGGTCGGGATGGGTTGGAAGAGGAGCGTGGGTCGGGATGGGATGGAAGAGGAGCGTGGGCTTGGGATGGGATGGAAGGGGGTGGAGTGGAGGATGAGGGTGGTGGTCGTGGGGGAGGGGGGGGGAAGGAGGAAATGCTGTAGCAAGACAGTGTCCCACTGGTAGCCAGCAGCGACTCTTCGGATCCTTTGTGAGGCGTAATGAAGAGGGGAGTCGAGTGGGTGGCAAGACGGTAGATTGATGTGTGTCGAGAGAGCGGGGGTTGGGGGTCAGCCTTGGTGCCGGCAGCTTGGCCTTGTCCTGGTGTGTGTGTGTGCTGTAACCAGGACACCCTCTTTGGCCTCTCCATGCCTGTCATCGTCTTAAATAACCCGCTCCTCACAAGCATATCAATGCACACCGCACAAACCCTCGCCTCACGTCCAGGGCACGACGATGAAGTCTGTCCGTCCCGGCGATACACCAGGTGTGGAGACGGTCTTCCAGGGAAGGTGACACATCGCTGGAAGAAGGGCAGGACCTGGAAACCACCGGGTGTTCCTTGTAGGGCGGCTCTCCTAAGGGCGGCTCGCCTGAGCAGGGTCGGCCAGGCGTGGTCACCTCTCATTAATCACACATTCGGCTAAATGAAGAACCTTCGTCTGCCTCACCGTTCTGAAGGGCTTTGCATCAGTGTGAGGGAGGGAGGGAGGGAGGGAAGGCAGGGCGGGAGGACCATCCTCACCCACGGGGTGCAGGGATATGTGAGGAAGACGATTAAATATATCAAAAGATGATGGAAAAAAAAGGGGACGTCGAAGTGCGATGCTGGGGCCACAGTAACGAGGCCCGGATTGAACACAGAAGACGAGACGAGACGAGGGGGAAAGGACTATCCTCACCCACGGAGGTGGAGGGATATGTGAGGAAGACGATTAAATATATCAAAAGATGATAGAAAAAAAAAGGGGGGGACGTCAAAGTGCGATGCTGGGGCCACAGTAACGAGGCCCGGATTGAACACAGAAGACGAGACTGATGTTCCCTGGGAGTTCTCCTCCTCTCCAGAGGTCACACCAGTCCTACGCGGCCCAGGCTTTTAAGAACCTCTTCCCCGTGGGCTGATCTGGGAAACCCAGACTTGTAGCAAGTGCCGGAGTGAATTATCTTGCACCATCCATTAAATCTGTCAAGGGCGCCCTGGGTCTTAATCATTACGTCATTCAGGGTAATTTCACGTGATGTAATTTGCTGCCTAATGACACACATTAGGTGGTGTTAATGAATTATATATATACGTAGGACAGGCACCATCTGCATCACCACTGGACCGTGGGATTCGACGAGAGACGCTCACAAACTTTGGTCAGAATTAGACACACACACAAAAAAGTGACTCACTCATACAGTAACCTTGGAATGCCATCTCCATCATCCAAACGCTGGTGCCCGTCCGGCCCGCCACACACACACACACACACACACACACACACACAGACGAGCAGGAATGGTCATCATTACCCACTAACTACGACCCACCGAACTAACTCTTCGCTGCCCTAATCTTCACACTTCTCTGAAACCATCATCAATGTGCTGTTGTTTCCTTTTTATTTTTTTTATCAACATCGATTACAGGAATCCCAAGAGGCGTGTGTGTGTGTGTGTGTGTGTGTGTGTGTGTGTGTGTGTGTGTGTGTGTGTGTGTGTGTGTGTGTTCTCTGCTCATCCACCCACGGAAGAATGAGAGTTACTTACCTAGCTATTATACCCCAGAGAAGGACAAGAACGAGTTACCAACGTGGTCTCTGTCCCCAGGAGAGGACAAGGACGAGTTACCACCGTAGCCACTATCTCTAGGAGAGAGAGAGAGAGAGGAGGGACGCGAGTTACCAGCTCGGCCACACTTCTAAGAAGAGGACAAGGACGAGTTACCAACCTAGCCACCCTCCACCAGATGAGAGCAAGGTACGAGTTACCAACCTAGCCACCCTCCCCCAGATGAGGACAATGACAATGACGTTATTATAACAGCCTGGTTCCTTTAAAAAACCCCGAGCTCAAGAAATTCGACAGCATCTACTGGTAGAGCAACATCTACTAGTAGAGCAACGTCTACTGGTAGAGTCTGACCCTCCTCAGCTGGTATCCTTCTCAGCAGGTATTGAAAACAAGAGTTACGTAGTAGATAGTAGAAAACAGCGTCTCCCACCACCACCACCACCACCCCCCCACCATCTTAAAACCACACTACACCTACCTTATCACCCCCATCTCTCTCTCTCTCTCTCTCTCTCTCTCTCTCTCTCTCTCTCTCTCTCTCTCTCTCTCTCTCTCTCTAAATCTACAAAGAAAGAAACCAGAGAAACAGGACCTCCTTGCCACCCACCTCACAGCGCCACTAATCCCCCTACACCCACCTACACCACCACACCACCACACCCACACACACACACATCCCCCCCATCCCTTCCTCCTCCCGATCCCCACCAAGCCGCCCACCACCACCACCACCCACCATCACCACCAACCCACCTAACCACCCACCACCCCACCCAGAGCAAGGAGGAAAAATCAATCGTGAGCGGTTTCCACGCGTCCGTCACTCCATCACTTGATATTTCCAGCTTGACAGGCCCAGCGCCTCGGAGCTTCGACTTTTTCTTTCAGAGTTTCAGCCATTTCTTCGGAGCTTCGACCATTCTCTTCGAGACACTGAGCTACTTTTATCCGTTTTTCTTTCGTAATATATATATATATATATATATATATATATATATATATATATATATATATATATATATATATATATATATATATATCCCCCTTCTCTCCTGTATTCTCTTCGATGCTTCGAATCTTCTCTGAGACACCACACACACACAAAAAGAGAAATATCTTTCTTCGTCGTTGTGTTTGGAAGTATATTGCCGTCAGCGCGTTCTCCTGCTACTGCGCAGGGAGATAAGGGCGTCCTCGTTATGCGTCCTCCTTATCTATTTCCCTTGGTGATCGACGGGGGTTTCTCTGGAAGATAATTCGTCTTCGTTTTCGTTAATGAGAAAGACTAGTACTGATGTAAACAGACTTGTTGTATGGGGTCAACTCTTAAGCACGATGACCCAGACAAGTGACATGCGTTAGCGAGGTAGCGTTTAGAACAGAGGACTAAGCCTTAGAGGGAGTATCCTCACTTCTCTGTTCCTTATTTTTTTTGGAAAAGTAAAAATGGTGGCAAATTGACCGTGGGTTACGTCCACAGGGAGTTGTATAGACCCTAATACCTGGAGTCGTCATTTAGGTCAAAGTTACGGGAGTATTGTAAAGAAGGATAAACCTTATCGACGTTGTTCTAAAGATGAGGCCATGGCCGTTGTCATCTCAAACGAACCTTACTATCAAGAAAAAGTTCTGGACTTACGAAAAGGTCCTCCGGGCTCCGTTCCAGGGAGAGGCGTAGACTGGAAAAGAAATCTTGGTCCCATTTCCAGGCTACAATCCGACAGCCTTTACTCATACGAGAGTTTGTGTTGTACGTGTAGAGGCTGAGTTCGAAGTCAACCGGACACCCTTGATGCAGTTCCAGGTATACGCCGAGGCTTTAGGGTTTTCCAGACGTGAAACAAAGAGCAATTCAAAATGTAATTCGAAGTTATAGGCACAGTATCAAACATCTGGCGAAGTTCGAACCAAAGCCATGAATGAGTCGAAGTTCCAAAGGCAATTCCAGAGAGTAATCAAAGTGCTATACACATTCCAGGACTTGAAGACGAAGTTCCAAACGCGGATCCAGAAAATATGACGAGGATTCAAACAATGTTCTAAATATAGTTACAGACGTAAATCAAAGTTTCACAAATCAAAGTTCCAAACACTTTTCCATACATAACTCGAAGTTCTAAAATCAGTTCAAAATATAAGTCGAAGCTTCAGACGCAGTTCCAGACATAAGTCGAAGGTGTAGACGCAGTTCCAGACATAAGTCGAAGTTGTGGACGTAGTTCCAGGCCAACGTCGAAGTTGTAGACGCAGTTCCAGACATAAGTCGAAGTTGTAGACGCAGTTCCAGACATATGTCGATGTTCTAGACGCAGTTCCAGACAAATTTCGGAGTTCCAAGAAGCAGTTCCGGCAATAGGTCGAGGCTCGAAGCGCCTCAAGCTCCTCATGTAAGATGGAGTTGAAATACACTTCGAGGCTTTAAGTGGAGGCTCTAAGAGTTGAACCCTTAGAAGTTCTGGACTTCAGGAAAGGATGCAGGTCCTCGGCGCCCTGGAATGAGCGTCCCAAACCGTTCCCGAAACCGGACATTGAATCCAATTTCCTTCAACTTAAATTGGCCGGCCTCAGCGCTCTTGCTTCATTACGAGCCACGAAAAACTGAGCGAATTAAGGTGTCACATACCAAAGTAGTGGGATAGAATTATGAGGCATAGACAAGCTGTGAGTAAAGGCCTGGATGCCATCCTCAAGACACATGAATTTATAACATACGGCCAGGAGGAAATGTAGCCATCACGAAGCCTGGCTTCCTTACAACGTGAATCATCGTGGATCTCCTTCGTGTATATCCTGGGAATCCTTCGAGTAGGTGATGCCTGACGGTTGGCTCTAGGGAAAGCACTTGTGTGTCTATCAAAGACGATCAATATGATTATTGAGTGAGTGAAGTGAAGACAAGGAGGTAGTGCTCTTTTGCCACAATTAAAGCATAACACTGAAAGATTGTATCTACTTCAGGAGACACAGGACATGAGTATATATATATATATATATATATATATATATATATATATATATATATATATATATATATATATACACACACACACACACACCAGGTGACGCCCTACAGTTACGAGTGACTCATGGCACTATAGCCGGGTCATCGCACCTGAGAGATGACACATGGCACCAACAGCTGACGCACCACATCTCGCGGCTGACACACGGCTGACACCAGGCCCCACCAGCCATCACCAAGGGCGTCGTGAGTCGTTCAGCTCGTCACTATCGTGGCCGCATTCCTGCCCGGGCATCACCGTCCGACCGTCACCTCACACCAGCATCGTCCCTCACCTGTCAACAGCCTCGTGAATTCTCAAGAGCCACTGCTACCACCTGCCTCTGCCTCGTCCGTCGTCCCCTGTGGGCATCGTCAGCTGTCCGGGGAGCCTATCACGGATCGCCGTCAGGAGGAGGGGGTATTCGTAAGCGCCGTCGGATGAGTGTCAAGGAAATCCTCAGGATCTTCGGGGAGGGCTGGACTCTGAACTACGTTAGTTCCTCCTTCAGGAGGTTCTTCGCAACCGCCGTGTCGAAGGAGTCTCAAATACTCCTCAGGAACGAAGTCAGGGAGGCGCTTCCGAGCTTCGTCTAGTTCGCCGTCAGTAGTGAATTCAAAAGCGCCGTCAGGACAGTCTCCATCACCATCGTCATTATCATCAGACACGACGTCAGGAGCAGTCAAGACACAGTCAGGAGGGCAGCGCTGATATTGACACGGAGGACGATGCAGTCTTGATGAGGAAGGAGCTTTCTGAAGCTCACTAGAGGCTGAGTCACGCCCCGTGCAGCGGGTGTCAGTCACTGTCAGTCAGGCAGGTGAGTCAGCGCCTGGCCTGCCTGGCCCAGTGTTGTCAGCGTGTCAGTCGCGAAGACCCAAGGCTTTGATCCTCTGGTGTTGACGTCTGGGGGAGGGACGTGGGAGGTGGCAGAGGGTGGGGGAATCACTGGGAGGGAGGAAGGCACTGCGGGAGGGGGTTATCAAGGTGCCAGAACAGTGCCAGGGGTGGGGCCAAGGAGGAGGAGGAGGAGAAGGGGCACTGGCCCAAGGGGTAAGAAAGGGATCGACACACGACAGAGTAATGAGTGTGTGGAGGGCGCTGGTGTCGACGTACCCTAACCCTCCCCTACTTCCTGAGTTACATCAACATGGGGGAAGCCAAGACGCCCCCGTGCGAGGTAGCGACAGCGTCGGGGGGAACAACAACCAAAGGACTCTCCTCTTGTTACGGAGCGCTTTATTGCCCCCTTGGAAATATGACGAGGGATTCTCGACTGCGACGACAACCCCTGAAAACACGGAGGGAAAAAAAGTAGGCACTAAAACTCGATCTCTAGTGAGAATTAGATACTGCCCCCGCTCAAGGATGATACACAGAAGGGCACTGGTACAACTCATGGTGAGGGGGAGAGAGGGGAACGAACTTCCAAGTATACTACACTTCGACTACCACTCTCGCCAGTACGATTCACTAGTGCCATCACACAACACACACCCTCTCTACCCTCCACCCAATTAAGGCCAACTACCCTCACCACCATCACGACCTTGAACCATCATCGTTTACGACGACCTGCTGGCATCGCCACCACTCTATTGCCTCAGGTGCCTCCGTCACTCCAGCACATCATTAATCTCCGGCGCCATATACCTCTGAGCGAGGCCCAACCCTCCTCCTCCCATTCCTTCGCTACCCCACCTTACACTATCCATTCATCCTTCCCTTTTCTTCCTATCCTTCCCGCCCCTTTACCCTATCCGACCCTCCAACCCTGCCACGAGCACCCTTAAGGGGGCACACACGCTGTCCAGTGTGACAACCTTAGGGACAAGGGTACATCTAAGCCCTCCTTACCTGCCACGCACATCGCCCCCGTCCGTCCCGACGACCCACGACTACAAAAAGCAACTTGGACGACGACGATGATGGTAACAGCATGTACGAACGAAACATCACTGCCGCACGTAACTCCGACTCTCCCAAAAGAAGAAAAAATCCTGAGTAATCTGGGAGAGTAGAGGCTGTGAAGTAGGAGGAGTGTGGGAGAAGGGAGAGGGGGCTGGGTTACTGCTACCTATGGGGAGCAGGAGTGAAGAGGAGGAGGAGGAGGAGAAGGAGGGGACAACAAGGAGACAATAAACGCCCCTTGCAGCGCCTGGGGCGGCGGACGGCGCGCGGCCCCTGCGAGAAAAATTAGCGTGGGTTGTGTATGCAGGAGGCGGTGCCGGCGGAGGAGCTCAGGTGGCGGAGGCCGCGGCTCCTGCCCGGCAGCTCCTCCAACCCTGACCAACGCATTTGTCACGTGAGTGTGTGGCTGGGAAGGCGCATGAGTGGGAGCGGAGGAGGGCTGTGTGTGTGTGTGTGTGTGTGTGTGTGTGTGTGTGTGTGTGTAAGTAACATGTGCGGCTATAAACATACTGTGTGTGGTATACATATGTGTATATGTAAGGGATATGGGTGTTTGTTTGTGTATATGTGCACTCAAAATGTCCAGTATTGGCCATCTCAAAAAAGTGAATGTATCACCCATAAGTTTCAGGTCAAAGGCCACACCCGAATCATACCTAAGGGTAGTACCGCTGTGCTCCAGGGTCGTACATAAGGTCAAGGGTCACCTTCCCCTTTTCTCCAGACTATGGAAGCCAGGAACTGGAGGATGAAGACCCCAACCTCTCTAGAAGGTAATTCCCACAAATGGTGGCTCTCTACATGCCCTTTGATCCACCCTACGTGAGGATGAACTAAATGTCCATAGATGAAGTGATGGAATATCCATAGACGGAATGATAGATAGACGGTGCATCATTCCCATCTACTGAGATGAAATATAAGCACTTCAAGGCTCAACATTTCCCAGTCCATTGGTGGAAGTGATCAGATGTTTAAACTGATGGGGTCGGCTGACCCCCAGGAGTGACAGAGTGAGAGACCATTATTAACAGAGACTACGATACCATGGCGATGATAACAACTTTACACTGAAGATAAATAGATTAAAAATAAAGGAAGAGATACACTTATAAACTCTGAAGCTGACATTAACTACGATGAAGAATAGACATAATCTATCATTAAGGATAGACAGAGGACTTATCCTTCTTCTGTTCAATAGATATAAAAACTTGCCTTTATATTTAGACAATCAGGGTGCCAAAGAGCCTCCCCTTACCTCTCTCTACGTCAAATGTGTTGGAACAAGGTCATGAGGCCTGGATATATGCCTTTATAACTAAGAAATAGACGCAGCAGCGAGAGATTGAAGAGGCATTGGTCGCATGTGTCCCATACACTATGTTACGCTACTGAACACCACGTCTCGTTATACTATCTAATGGAGGAACTTAAAGAAGCAATCGTGGCCACTTACACTTACACAATTAGGAGATCTAATCAAACTTAAGTGCTAAAAGATCATAAGGTATTTGCACTTACAAAGAAACCTCATACTGTATACTTCTTTGTGAGGGAACTTAAACTTTTTTTGACCTTAAGACTTGTCAATAGGAACTTACCCCAACGGAATTAAGTTGAGGTTATACAGGTATTTCTTGAACATACAGGCAATTGAACATACAAGCCCTTGAACATACAAGCACCTGAACACACTGGCAATTGAACATACAGGCACTCTGACATAGAGGCATTTGAACACGAAAGTTAATAAAGAGATACATAAAGCAGATACAAACAATTCAATCACATTTCTGAACAGAATGAGTGGGCAGGTAATTAAGAGAGATCAATTAATATAAATTAGGTATATACTAGAGTAGAAATGATCATATGTAGATAAATATATGGTAAGAATGAGACCAGAGATCTAATACCATAGCTTAGATAAACAAAACACTCTCACATTGCGCAAAACTTTCCACTCCACACACACACACACACACACACACACACACACACACACACACACACACACACAGGCGACACTGCCAAGTTAGTGCCGGTGGGGGAGGGAGGGGTTAGGGGAGGAGACAGGCCCCCCCTCTTCCTCCCTACCGTCACTCCGGACACTCCCTAACACCTGGGCCCTCAGGAACTGCTGCTCCTCCTAGACCACGTAACTCACCTGCCGAAGAGAGAGAAAAAAGAATTAATTACGGTATCTAACAGCTTCTTATTGAATATATGTAGCTTTTGTTTTGTGTGTTTATTGATGATATTAAAATCTATCAATTTATATATCTATACACACACACACACACACACACACACACACACACACACACACACACACACAGGGGGCGCAGCAGCACCAACACCACCGCCACCAATAGCAGGCCCTTCGAGAGGGGTGTGTGACGAGGAAGGAGGAGGAGGAGGAGGAGGAGGAGGAGGAGGAAGAGGAGGTGGCGGAAGAGGGAGAAGAGTAGTGTTGTGTGTGGGGGGGCGGCAACCCAGCTGAATTTTTCCCAAGCAGTGAGTAAAAATTGTAAGGCATCTTTATCCAGACACCCGGGATGAATCCAGACCTTAAAACAATTTCCAGTCTCGTGTATCGGAAAAGCAAGCCCTTGGGGGTGTGTGGGGGGCGGCGCCCCATGCCTAAATCTCGCGGGGGGAAGACGTTTTCGATGCCCGCTCGGGATTTATACGCCCATAACTGGCTCTGACAATGGAAGGAAAAGAGGCCAAAGCGGCTCTAGTCCCCTTCATCCATCAGATGTCGGTAAACCCCGCTATAACACGCTCAGGACCTGACCCGCCTGACCCCGAAGACGTGCCGGGGATGACCACCACCACCCGCCCGCCCGTCCGTCCCACCCACCCTACACCTCTCCACCCACGACCTGGGACGCGCCGCGCCGCGGAGCGCCGCCCCCCTGAGAGGAGGAGGCGGAGGAGGAGGAGGAGGACGACGACGACGACGACGAGGAGGAGGGACGCTACGACACCCCCCCGACATCAGTCAAATGAAAACCCATATTAGCCCCAGCCTCACTTGACGGAATTTATCAGTGGCACTGGACAAACTGGCCCTGGGTATGGCCTCGGCAGAAAACGCGGTCCCATCGTTACAGAGCAAATATTTTTTCTTTCGGACGTTCTAAACTGTCCACGGCCTTTTTTTCCCCCCATCCCTCCCTTCCCCCAGCACCTCCCTAAACCCTCCCCCTTCCCTCCTTCTCTTCCCCCTTCCCCCTTTATTCTACGATGTACATAAGCAGTTGCGCTGGCAGGGGAGGGGAAGGAAAGGGGGGAGGAGAAGGCATTACATCTGGCTGTAAACAGTCGCCACAAAATCCATAGTGTACATGCTACCACAGCCCACCACCTCTCTCTCTCTCTCTCTCTCTCTCTCTCTCTCTCTCTCTCTCTCTCTCTCTCTCTCTCTCTCTCTCCTTCCTTCCTCATTCTTTCCTCCCAGATCCACTATCCGCCTCCCTTTCTCTGCAATGCTCCTCCTTCTCTTCCTTCCTTCATACTCTCTCTCTCCCTCTCTCTCTTTCTATCTATCTCCTTCCTCCGTCACCTCCATCCCCACCCATCCCCCTCCTTCCCTTCCCTTTCCCTCCCTCTTAGCACACAACCCATTTCCCCTCTTTTCAGTTTAATTCACCTCCACTTTTTTATATTAGTTCATAAATCAGATGGTGTCTCTTGACGGATGTGAAGACGGTGTCCACGAGCAGACAGACACAGGAGAAGACCCCCTCCCACGACCCCCCCTTCCCATCCCCATCTCTTGCCCCGAGCCGCCCCCCCATAATCCACACTATTATCAACTCTAATCACTCATGCCATAAAGAATAAAGTTCGCTCCCGTATCACAGCCTCATCCAACCGTGGCAGAGGGGACCGCCCTACGCCCGGGTGACTAGAAGGTCGAAAGTCGACAGAGGGACGGGTGTGATAGACGGTTGACGGGTAATGGCTGAGTGACGGGGATGGATGGGACGGACGTGACGGTAGCGTGGCTCGGGATATTATTCAGACCTCGTCACTCATCGATTATGGCGCGGAACTCATGCTACTCAGGATCGCTCTCGGTGAGTGAATACTCACCGGCCAAACCCTGACTCACTCACTCACTCACTCACCTCCCCCCTCCCCCTCACCCCCTTCCCTTTGATCATTCATCCCCCCCCATCTCCTTCCCCTTCCCTCCAAGACCCACTGCGCCACCGAGAGCAAGAGTCACTCCCTCAAACTCCACTGAAGGGAACTCCAATACCAACTCCCTCCCTTCCTCCCTCCCGCCAATCCAAGACCACAGGGCCACTCAAATAAGTCACTCAAACCGGGCGTGTGGTAACTCAAACGGCAACACAGCGGTAACTGCCTCCAGCTGGGGCTTGTAACTCAAGCCAACTCCCCCCCTCCTCCCTCTCCCCCCACCACACACGTTCATGAGTGACGAGGGTAGGGCGATGACTGAGGAGAACCAACGACCACTCCCCCACCTTGCAACACACTCGACCACTCCCCCACCTTGCGACACACTCGACCACTCCCCACCGCAACACACTCGACCACTTCCCACCCTGCAACACACTCGACCACTCCCCCACCTTGCAACACACTCGACCACTCCCCACCTTGCAACACACTCGACCACTCCCTCACCTTGCAACACACTGCCGCTCCTTCAACACTGCTCGACTACCCCAACCTTGCCTAAGATTTTGCAACACAAGCTCGACCTCGTAACACCACTCGACTCCCTCCCTGACTAATGGAACCTGCAACACAAACCCAGTTTTGCAACACTACTCTACCCCTTCCATGACTTACGCACATCATGATAACATTTACAGCAAAATCATTATCATCTTCACTACAGTAAAAAACATAATATATTGTGGGTAAGTATGAACAAGCATCAATATTCATCAATGGAACACAACAAAATAAATATATATATATATATATATATATATATATATATATATATATATATATATATATATATATATATATATATACATCCCAAGGGGTGGATGAACAGCTGTAATGACTGTGGACCGATTTCAGCAACCGGGGTTCGAACCAATACGCTCGACATTGGGAGGCCCCGTGAATGCATCACGGGTCATGAAGGCTAACCGTTACACAAAGGTGGGTAGACGCTAACCTTCAGCTCCTCTTGTCTTCTGCATTCTGGAAACGATCCAAAAACAGGTATAAAGTCTCTTGACTTCGCCAGTTCGATCTCTTTTTTTTTTTTTATATATCATTCCGGCAGCTAAGCCGCCCGTCAGCGTCTCTCTCTCTCTCTCTCTCTCTCTCTCTCTCTCTCTCTCTCTCTCTCTCTCTCTCTCGCCAAGTGATGGCGGGTGATGGCCTCTGGCCGACCGGAGTGGCCGCCAGCGTCAAACATTTCCAGTTCCAGCAGACTGACTGTTAAGCTCTTTCGCTCCTGCTGCTCCCCCTTCCATCGTTCTTACCACCGGGGGTTTATTCATTTCCCTTCGTCACACTCCCATCTGAGGGGAGGAATGGACCTCTGGAATTATAATGCTGTACATTGAAGTACATAAGGATCTTAAGTTGGACTCATTTTCCAGAGGTTATATTACATGGAAGTTGGTGGACACCACAGATATCCACGATTCCATTAACTACATCCAACCCCAACACCACCGACAGTAATGTAGTCGAGGATGTTTTATAATCATCATTAGATTGAGTCCCGTGTACGGGGGAACGACTTGGTTGCCTTCGTGAGACCCATATCTCGAAGCACCTCTGCACCAGGTGGCGGGCGGCCGCCACCCCGATGGCGAAGGAGACTCCACACTTCTACCACCTGCTTTAATGACGGATCATGCTCGTCAGATTCTCTGGGTCTGGAGCATTACCGCTTGGCTTCCTCCACCTTCGCCGCCGCGAGACGTCACAAGCCCTCCAAAACGCTTCGCTTGGAATCGCCGCGGCGCCTCCCTAGCCAGCTAATGCTGGAACAGATTACATTCTCAACATGTTCCTGATGGCTGTTTTGCCAGGCGGAGGAGCGCGTTTGACCCGGAGTGCCTTACGGGTGGGGGGCGCCTGGCCTCGCACGCAGGGCAACATGCACCATCCTGCAGAATACACTTGGTCGTTGCCAGGGATGGAACGAGATCACGAGATCATCACCAGAGGTCTCTCGTCTCCAAAGACTTTCGGGGATTACCTCTTCACCTCTCCCCGGGGGTTATTCTGGGAGAGAGATGTCCCGGATTTCATAGGTCGGATATACTTACCTCTTCGCTCCTCAAGCGTTTTTAAACATAAGGGTTCGTATTTCTCCCTGGCTGAGGGAATCAGCATATCTCCTTCCAGACTTTCTCCACTATAACACATAAAGATCGTGAAGTATTTTCGCTGCCATCTATTCTCGAGTATCCATTCGTTCAACCTTTTCCATCTCTGATGCTGATGCTGTCACTTCGTTCCTCGGTTCGTCGATGGGTGACAGGGAGCAGTGTGTCCCTCTACAGATGAAGTCAGGCTGCGAACACCACCCACACACATACCTCATTCTCATCACTGGTCTATCCTTGACCGTCTGTCATCACTCTTATAATACACCTTCTTCTTGCCACCTTCCAGGCATTGCAGCGACGCTACCCAGATGATCAGATGTTGATGGAATCACATCCCTAGACACCTCCAGTGTCTGTGAAGACCTTGAGACGAGGTACAGTAGCGTAGTCCACACACTCGATTCAATACGCTTCCTTTCAGTCTAAAGACGGGGGACCCTGGAAGTCAATACACTCTCGCATGCTTAATGTCCCTTTCCCACCTTGTGCACATAATACACTGCGCCTCTAACACCATGCCTAGTGTGTCGAGAACCTATAGTTTTCCATTACCTAGTATTCCTTTCAGCTGTGTTGGGGGACGGACCCTAGATCATGCAAATTCAATTCCCACCAAAGACACATCAGTGCTTGTGTGCACTTGATTTACCACCCCATACGAAAAGGAATTGAGGTAATGATAACAGGGAGACAGGTAGAATAAGAGACAGATAGATAGACAGACCGAAAGACAGAGGTAGATATAGTGGCCTATTCTTTAACTTAACTCCAGAGTCCTGCTGTGACTGAATGTGGTAAACTCAAAGCCATAGTTTCCCAATGGCAAACGAAACAGTAGTACGTATGGTAAGGCATATGATGGTTGAATATTCTTTCATCAAATTTTTCTCTATATTCGTAAAGGTTATTGAATTACCCCAGAATACATGACTGGAGAATACACCAGCATTATGGTCAGGGTTGATGCCAGCCTGACCTGAGATGACCTTGGAATTCTTCAGGGTGAAAAGAATTAAGAATGTTAGCCACTTAAATAGCCAACTGACTTAGGTAAACTGCAAGTAGGGAAAAATCTGGTACACTTCGACAACCATCAGGATCTATCCACCCTTTCTTATCCTCATCCTATCCTCCACCTCGGCCCATCTCTGCTGCTACCGGTATCCCCATCCTTTCCCTCACCTATCCACAATCTCCCTCCTCCACCTCCTTCTACTCTATCCCCTATCCACCCTACAACCTTTCCCCATCTCTAACACCTCCCTCCAAATCACCTTTTCACTCCCTCTGTCCTTCCCCACATATCTCTCAACCTCGTCCTGCGTCCCTCCGCCTTCTTCCTTCTTTCTCCATCGCTCTCCCCTCCGAGGCCTTACAGCTAGCTAGAGGGAGCGAGGGAGGGTTACTTCAAGGAGTCGAACCTTGCCTGGCCTCGGTGAGATATGGGTGCATTATACAGACGCAGGTCACGACTACAAAGCCTTCGTTCTCAATCTTATCCAACGATGTATTCTGTACCCCTCAATACGTTTGCCTTCTGTCAGCCAATCTCCTATCTCCCTTGTATGTCCCCATTACGTTTTCCTTCTTTCTTCTGTCATCCAGTTTCCCATTTTCCTTGTACGTCCCCAAAACGTTTTCCTTCTTCTGTCAACCAATCTCCCATTTTCCTTGTAAGTCACCAAGACGTTTTCTTTTCTTTCTTCTCTAAACCAGTCTTCCATTTTCCTTGCATGTCCCAAGTACATTTTCTTTTCTCTCTTTTATCAAGTAGTCTCCCATTTTCCTTGTTCGTTTTTAGTACGTTTTCTTTACTCCCTTCAATCGACCAGTCTCCCACTTTCTTTGTCTGTTCTGTCACTCTCTCCATTGGCTCGCGTTCCAAAATCGCTCTGACCCCATTTTCTTTCCTCTCTGGTTTAGTATGTCACTATCTGGAGTTCCATTTGCTAGCTAGAATTCCTTTTTCTTCTTTTTTTTTCATCTTCTTCATCTTCTTCTTCTTCTTCTTCTTCTTCTTCTTCTTCAACAACTTCTCCGTCCTTTCTACTTGATTTACCTCCGTTACGCCTTCCATTTTCAATGTGATTCCCATACATTCCTCTCTCTCTCTCTCTCTCTCTCTCTCTCTCTCTCTCTCTCTCTCTCTCTCTCTCTCTCTCTCTCTCTCTCCCACCATATTGCTCTCCAAATTCGTCATAATTTCCTCTCTCTCTCTCTCTCTCTCTCTCTCTCTCTCTCTCTCTCTCTCTCTCTCTCTCTCTCTCTCTCTCTCCCACAATATTGCTCTCCAAATTCGTCATAATTTCCTCTCTCTCTCTCTCTCTCTCTCTCTCTCTCTCTCTCTCCCACAATATTGCTCTCCAAATTCGTCATAATTTCCTCTCTCTCTCTCTCTCTCTCTCTCTCTCTCTCTCTCTCTCTCTCTCTCTCTCTCTCTATCCCCGATCAATCATGCTATCGGTGGGGGCTGCAAGAATTACAGGTGGTAAGGCAGGTGCCTTTAGTGATAAACTACTGTATTATACAACGCGTCTCGAGCAACAACCTACATCCCTTCTGTCTTCACCCGTTTTCTCTCTCTCTCTCTCTCTCTCTCTCTCTCTCTCTCTCTCTCTCTCTCTCTCTCTCTCTCTCTCTCTCTTCTCTCTCCGTCAGTCCCGCATGCAGCATTTCCTGTCTACGCCGAGCCACTTCTGTCTAATTTCTGCATATGTATTTTGTCTACCCATGGGTCATTCTCTATCCAAAATGTCTTATTTCTGTTTATGTAAATCTATCTATATCACATACATCTGTCTAATCATATGTCTCTGTCTTTCATGGGTGTATATATATATATCTTTCTTTTCTTTCATACCATTCGCCATTTCCCGCATTAGCGAGGTAGCGTTAAGAACAGAGGACTGCGCTTTTGAGGGAATATCCTCACATGGCCCCCTTCTCTGTTCCTTCTTTTGGAAAATTAAAAAAAATGAGAGGGTAGGATTTCCAGCCCCCCCGCTCCCTTCCCTTTTAGTCGCCTTCTACGACACGCAGGGAATACGTGGGAAGTATTCTTTCTCCCCTATCCCCCAGGGATAATATATATATATATATATATATATATATATATATATATATATATATATATATATATATATATATATATATATATATATATATATATGCTCTACCTATTTTTTACACCCTCCTTGAGCTGCCTCCTAAGAGGAGGGGGTGCCAGGAGAAGGGTGAGTGAGGGGTGGTGCTGTGCTGGTTCATGGTCAGTCCAATATTGCGGCGTTCCAGGTGGTTCCAGGGGGTTCCAGGGGGTTCCAGGTGGTTCCAGGTGTCGGTAAGTGGCCAAGCTGATGTTGGTGGGGGAGGGGTCCGTCCGTTCTCGAGCCCCAGGTGAGGAGGACCCGCTGGATTATACGAAGGGGATCTTGGAGGAGGAGGAGGGTGGTAGTGGTTTAGGGTGGAGGGTTTCCACTGCAAACCCCACGGCATAAAACGTCAAAAATCTCTCTCTCTCTCTCTCTCTCTCTCTCTCTCTCTCTCTCTCTCTCTCTCTCTCTCCTTTTCTCTTTTTGTCTCGTCTATCCTCCCGTCTTCTTCTTTCGTATTGGTTCTGTCGTTTTTCTTCTCTTCCTCCCGTCTCTTCTTTCGCATTGGTTCTGTCCTTTGGCTTCTGTTCCTCCCGTCTCTTCTTTCATTCTGTTGTCTATCTATCGTCTCTTCTTTCATTCTGTTGTCTATCTATCGTCTCTTCTTTCGTATTCGTTATGTCCTTTGGCTTCTGTTCCTTCTTTCGTATTAATTCTTCTGTTGTTCGGCTATCGAATTGACTGCTCTGTTTACCTCCCGTTTTCTCTTTCGAATTAACTGTTTTGTTGATCTCCCGTTTTTTCTTTCGTATTGACTGTTCTGTTTCCCTCCCGTTTTCTCTTTCGTATTAGCTTTGTTAAATCCCGTTTTTTTTTTTTCTTTCGTACTGATTCTTCTGTTTACCTCCCGTTTCCCTCATTCGTACTGACTGTTCTGTTTACCTGTTAATGTTTATCTTTCGTCTCTTGTTTCTTAGTGATTATCTTATTCTTATCTCTTCTTATCTCTTCTTATCTCCCTTGAGTAAGGTCACGTAAGGAACAGTGTTGTGTCTGCAGTGGTGACAACAGAGCAGTGTGGTCAACGAAAATCTTGGCACATCTCTCTCTCTCTCTCTCTCTCTCTCTCTCTCTCTCTCTCTCTCTCTCTCTCTCTCTCTCTCTCTCTCTCGTCGCCCTGCCCTGACTAACAGACCGCCGGTCACCGTGCACGGCAGACGTAACCCACCACCACCACCAACCCACAACCCCACAACCCACCACTCCACTCCTCCTCCTCCTCCTCCCACCACCCACCACCGGCCCAAGCAATAAACACCCAAATTATACCCTCCCAATCCCCTCCCCCCCTCCTCACCCACCACCCACCCCCCACCCCCCCCCCCTTTCAATAAATCATCCTTTTACTACACTTACAACCACGTTATCCAATACTCCAGCACAGGTGGACCTGTGCAACTAACCGAACATACACGCGTGAAAAGGCCTCAGAACATCACTAATTGTGGACAGGTAGCTGGGTGGGATGGGGGAAGGGGAGGTAGGGTAGGGTAGGGTTAGGTTGGGTTGGACACACATCCCCCCAAAAAGTGTGTGTGTGTGTGTGTGTGTGTGTGTGTGTGTGTGTGTGGGTTGCGACCCTTGCCGCTCGGGGTCTGGCTGGCTGGGTGGCTGGCGTGTGAGCGATACCTTCCTTCGATGCCTTTTGAGTCGGTCATGTATCAGCATAAAAGTGAAAATTGTGCCATCAATTATTCTAATGTAATATTTGACTTCCATACCAGTGGGTTCCCGCGTCCGGGGGGGGGGGGAGAGAGAGAGAGAGAGAGAGAGAGAGAGAGAGAGAGAGAGAGAGAGAGAGAGAGAGAGAGAGAGAGAGAGAGAGAGAGAGAGAGAGAGACATCGTTTCCCTTCGTTGACTGTAATTATTTACCCTCGTTGACCGTAATTATTTCCCTTCGCTGACTGTAATCATTTCCCTTCGTTGACTGTAATCATTTCCCTTCGTTGACCGTAATTCTTTTCCTTTCGTTAACAGTGAATTTCATTCTTCCGTTAACTGTGATGCTTCCCTTTCCAGTATCTGACAATCTTTCCTCTCGTTAACTATAAATCTCACTTCGTTAACTATAAACTTCCCTCCCTTCGTGAACTATAAACTACCTTTATAGTGAACCGTAAATTCTCCCTTCGTTCGTTATAAACTTCACCCTTCGTTGACCATAAATCCTGCTTCGTTGACCACCGCCAGCCTCAGTATCTCGCACAGGAATCACAAGTCGTCAACCTGATTACTTACACACACACACACACACACACACACACACACACACACACACACACACACACACACACACACGAGAGAGAGAGAGAGAGAGAGAGAGAGAGAGAGAGAGAGAGAGAGAGAGGTAGGTGCCAGTAATTATATGTACGGGACGACACATTCTCTCTCTCTCTCTCTCTCTCTCTCTCTCTCTCTCTCTCTCTCTCTCTCTCTCTACTCTCTCTCTCTCTCTCTCTCTCTCTCTCTCTCTCTCTCTCTCTCTCTCTCTCTTACTCTCTCAGCCCAACCTGGGCCACCGTGGCCCCAGGTCCGAGCAATGAAGACGACGTTGACGCACTGTCACTCGAACCACAGGGATTAGATTTTACATGGCGCATCTCAGGGCCATGGGAGAGCACCAGCAGCTCTTCCCTCCCTCCTCCTCCTCCTCCCTCCAGAAAGCATGTGAGTCATGAGGAAGGAGGGAGGACCGCGCCTGCCCGCCCCCCGCACCTCCCCACACCTCTCCCAATCTCTCTCTCTCTCTCAGCTCGTTTATGCTCGTTGATGATGTACGAGTTTGATCGCTCCCTCCTCCTCCTGGTCCTCCTCCTCTTCTTCTCTCCTTCACTCACTCACTGCCTAACACCTCCCACCAGCGTCCTGGCCACCAGAAGAGAATAGTCCATCTGACTGACTGACGCGCAAAAAAAAAAATATAACAGACTGATCGACGAAGTATTTCGATACGAAAACCACTTTCCATCTTTGCTACCAGCTCGCGCGCGCTGTGTGTCCTCCCCTCCCTCTCTTCTTCTCTCCTCCATCTCCCACTATGCCAACCTTCTCTTGCCATGACCTCCCTCGTCCCTCTCCGTCATCTCACACACCCTTCAGGAGCAAGCCATAAGCCGAGTTCTTCTTCTTCCTCCTCCTTCTCCTCCCAGCTCTTGCAGTAAGTGACGAGATGTTGCCCCCACAACTCCGCGTTCCTCAAGACGTGGCGTGTCTCCACACCAACGCCAAGATTATCATCAAATTCATCCTTCAGAGTCATCAACATCTGTCATCAACACGTGGAGTCAAGGAACCTTGAGAGAGAGAGAGAGAGAGAGAGAGAGAGAGAGAGAGAGAGAGAGAGAGAGAGAGAGAGAGAGAGAGAGAGAGAGACGAACTTACTTTCTCGGTTGTTTTACAAAGTGTTGAATTCTTCTGATTCTTTTCTAAAAAGTAGAGAATGGTTATGTTCCAGGTTTCCTCTTCGCCTAATAGTAACCCACGAACGGTGTATGAGTTCCTCTTTATCTTCTCTCACAACTCTTTTTCTTCTTAAGTCTCCTTATCCTCATCTCATCGTCTCCAAGTTTGTCTTCCATCTCTTCAGGTAACAATTCTCTGCTCCCCCTCACACCAGACGTGTACTCATAAGTGAGTCAGTCTGTTCCCCTTCCAAGATGGTACACCTTCCTCCTCCACCTCATAACTCGCCTCTTCATATTATTATTTCTTTTCTTTTTATGGCATCCTTCGAGTCCTTCTTTCCCTTGCCCTCCACAGGTCGCCCATCACCAACAGGCACCACCTCCCTAGATCCCGGAGGCGCCCTTCCACCGTTCTCCCGTCACCACCACCACCGCCACCGCCAGCAGCGCCCCCACCTCCCTCCCTCCCTCCCTCTCTCTCTCCCGAAGGTGGACCTCGTCGGGCACTGGCGTCGTCTGCTGAGGGCAAGGAGGGTGACATGCGACACAAAGTGATAAACATGATCAGCTTCCCATGTTCTGTCGAGTGCAAAAGGCGGAGGCGGTGCTCCCCAGCCCTCTCCTCCTCCTCCTCCTCCTCCCCCAAGCTCCTCCAGCCGTCTCCATTCCCTCATGACGACGTCGACGACGATGCATTACCATCATCGCAATTATTTCGACCCCCTCCCCCTTCCCACCACCACTTTTTTTAAAAGGAAAAAAAAAAAAACACACGCTTTCGCCAGGATTCGTCTCCCTCCACCCTACCCTACCCTAACCCCCTTAGACTAAAATTATTTGACAGTTCCAGTGGCCGAGTTCAGATTCCATCACTGACAAACGATCCAACGACGCACCTAGGGAGGGTAGGGAGAGAAGGAGGAGGAGGAGGGCGAGTATCACAGCTTTCCACATCCAGGGAGGATGTGAAGCACCTGTAGATTAATTCTAAGAAGATATCTCTCTCCGAAAGACAGGCAACAGATGCCTATATACCCCAAGAGGAAACACACACACACACACACACACACACACACACACACACACACACACACACACAAACAAACAAACAAACACACAAGAGCCCTCTACTCTTAAAATGAATTCTAAATTCAGCTGAGGAAGGAACGAAGGAGAGAGAGAGAGAGAGAGAGAAAAAAAAACATGTGATCATAGCATTCTCATCGGTCACCTGTAAAATCCTGAAGAATGTGCACAAGTGAGATGCCATGAAGGTACAAGTTAATGTATCTGCGAGTGGTGGAGCAGGACAGCGAGACACGTCGGGGGAAGAAGAAAAAAAAAATTATAATAAGTTGTGAGGATCTGGTTTCTCCTGCAGGAGTGAGTGAGGGAGGGAGGAACACCACCACGTCAGCCAAGACTGTCAGCCCTCCTGACAGTACTGAGAAACCAGAGCTGATATATCTGACGAACTAAAGGCTCGACCGAATACACAAAAAAAAAAGAGAAAAAAAAAAGAAACATTTAAGAGTGTTTAATAGTCTTCCTGTTTCCTCAGTGGGGTCTGGATGGTCCAATCGCTCTTCCATAACCCAACCTAACCTTACAGACTCGCTTCATCCGTCGCTGACCACCAGCCTACCTACCATCCACCTCTTCCGGGGGCCACTCAGGGACATTCTACTACACCTCACAAAGCTTTCCTGTTGTCCATATTCCCTACAGTATAACTCATAGGCTCCAGCCTCACTACGAGACGAGTGTCTTTCCATTCAAAGTCTCTGCTTTCATCGAAATTGGGACACAGACGAAAATAAAGAGGGTGTTCATCAACAAAAAACCATAATCAGCACAAGTTCGACTCCCTCCCTAAGAGATCTAAACGCATACTACATATTCATGTGCCGTCCAGATTTCCCCACCCTATCTCTGAAGACAGCACATAATCCCCCCGACCCTCTGTGGATTAATCTCCTCTCATTGATCAATTTTCCACCTCTTATTTCCAGCGAGGACACTGATCTCTCAGGCGTCTATAAACGACAGAAATATACAAATACGTCTCTGCTAATCCCAATTGGTCAACTCATCATCATTTCAAATACCACAACAAAACAAAACAAAAAAAAAAAGAGGGAATTAAATATACACACCGACAATTCAAAGGGCGGATCGACCTCAGACCAGCCTCCTAACCTATCCCTTCCCATCCTATCCCCTCTCTCTCTCTCTCTCTCTCCCGCCTGGCTGCTATAGAGCTATCCACGTCTATCCATCCATCCCCTGCGTCTAACTGGCCATCCAAAGCTCGGCTGTGAGCTATCTTTCCGGGCGGATGAGCCTAGCTTATCACTCCGGCTTTATGAATGTCGCTTCTCGCTAATCACAACCACTCAAACTCAATCTTTGAATCTGGCCTCTCTCTCTCTCTCTCTCTCTCTCTCTCTCTCTCTCTCTCTCTCTCTCTCTCTCTCTCTCTCTCTCTCTCTCTCTCTCCCCGTCCACCCAAGGGTGGGTGGACGGGGGGGAGAGAGAGAGAAAGAGGGGAATAATAGGACCCGGAACACGATTAAGGATTAATTAACGAAGGGGTTATTTCATGAGATAATTGAATTATCTTAAATAAGGGACATTTTAAGGGGGGGGGGGGTTCCGTTGTCGTGTGGGGGTGGGTGTGCGTGGGTGGGTGGGGGGTGGGAAAAGGAGACAAGGAAATTCTCTAACTTTACAGCCGGTTACCCTCTGCTAATTACCAGTGACTCTCTGGAGTCAGCACTTTGATTTGGCAAGAAGTTGCTGGGGCCCCCGTCTGCCGCTGACGCGTCTGTGGAAGACATGACAGCCGGGAGATTGGACATGGGAGGATAAGAACGGGAGATAGGACGCCGGACACTGGAGGAGACACGCATCAACCAATCTAAAGAAGGAGTGATGTTGATGGGTGATATTGATTCGTCCAGCCGTGGCCTCCTCCTCCTCCTGGGACCGGCATGGGAGATAAGGTACAGATCAAGCAAGGGCCGGGGGGCCTCTTGGCTTTCTAGTGCCTTAACGCACCGATGCTGACGTAGGATTTGCTGCTGGTGGTGGTCTTATCTACGAAGGCGTTGCGATCATGAGCGGTAATCATCTGCGCACGGCTCCGGCACGCCCTAACTACCACGCAGAGGGAGTGACAGTAGATCAGCAGACTTGCGACACAGACGCGTCGCACGCTTTCTTGACGTTACATTCACCGACGGTGACGCAGATTTTAAGGGGCTTCCTTTTCATTACCGAGTGACGTAGGATCTGATGGGCCTCGCACACCGACGAGGACGTAAAGTCAGGATCTCATCCATACGTCGACAGCGATATAAGATTTGGTCCTCATTCGTATACCGGTGTTGATGTCAGAATTAGGGACTTCGCTTGCATCTGGGCAACTCCGAAGCTGAAGATGAACACGGAAGAACATCTGAACAGAACAGCAATAGATGAACAAGTAGGCAAATCTGTAGAGAACAGCCATAGATGAACAAGGAAGGACATCTGTACAAAACAGCAATAGAAGCAGTAGTAGTAATATTTTCTTTCTCTCTCTCTTTCTCTCTCTCTCTCTCAGACCTGGACCTGCCTGCCGTTTTCCTGGACACACACATTCACACACACACACACACACACACAGAGTGAGTGACTCGAGAGAGAGAGAGAGAGAGAGAGAGAGAGAGAGAGAGAGAGAGAGAGAGAGAGAGAGAAGAAGAAAGAAAACGTGTGTGTGTGTGTGTGTGTGTGTGTGTGTGTGTGTGTGTGTGTGTGTGTCCCTTTCTCCCGACGATTTTGACCGGCGTTTCTTGAACTCTTTGACGCTGACCGGGTCTCTTCGCCGCTCGTCGTTTCATCAAGGCCTCTCGCTCCCCCGCTTTGACAAAGAATATCACGAAGGTCTTGGTATTTAGAGCGAAATAACGAGGATACCAGGAATTCTGGCTTGCTCGCCTTAAGCTCTCTGGGAGGAGGAGGAGGATGGGGCGGGAGGAGGAGGCTGTTTCAACAGCAGCGGCGGCAGTAGCTGGTCCTCTTGGGGGACGCCTTTTGACGTTCTAACACACCGTCACGATTGATTGATTTCCTCCTCTCCCTCCTCCTCCTCCTCTCCTCCTCCTCTTCCTCTCAGCGTTACGCCACGTACTGCTGTTACATTGCCGTTACGACTGCGTAGGCCAGCGTCTCAGTGCCGTCCTGTCTCATCTGTTACGTTACAGATGTTCATCTGTTTCGACCATGTGATGAAGGGGTTGATGTTACGTTACCTTCGTTACTGAATCGTGTTGCCAAAGTGGATGTTACTGCTCCGTAACAGTGGTGGAGCGTTCCTGCTCTAGCTACACTGAATGGCCTAGTGTTACTGGAGTTACTGAGATGTGACTAAGTGTTACCGATACACCCAGAAATAACTGTTACTGTTCCTGGCATGTAAAGTGTGTAGCTAAGTGTTGCTCTTACTTCAAAGTACTACTATATGGCCAGGATACACACTACCACTTACACATACATACGGGTGTACTTAAAACACACACACACACACACACACACACACACACAAGAGGATAATAGACCCCCCGTAATTTACATCTACAAAGTCTTTGACGCAGAGGATCGTCTGAGGGTTTGAGAGCGCCACTGTCCACTGCTCTAGAAACAAAAGCGAACCGAAAAGGAAAATGAGATTCTCTTTTGGACTGTTGTGTGTGTGTTTGCGTGTGTGTGAGAGAGAGAGAGAGAGAGGGGGAGAGAGAGAGAGAGAGAGAGAGAGAGAGAGAGAGAGAGAGAGAGAGAGAGAGAGAGAGAGAGTAATTACCTATTTGTACTGTACGAGGGAGGGTGGGGTGTGGGGGAGGGAGAGCGTTTTAGGTTCGTGAGGGGCCTCCCATCTTGTGTGTGTGTGTGTGTGTGTGTGTGTGTGTGTGTGTGTGTGTGTGTGTGTGTGTGTGTGTGTGTGTGTGAGGGTCATTCTCCCTAGGAGGAAATGAGAGAGAGGAAGGGAAGGGGAAGAGGGAGGTATAGGTAGGTGGAGGAGAGGTAAGAAGGGAAGAGGAAGCCATGGAGGAAGGTGGAGGGGGGGAGAGGGGACAGAGGGGAAGATGAGGGGAGGGGAGGGAGGGGAGGGGAGGTGGTGTGAAGGTGGGGTCCGCGCCACAGCTGGTCGTCGCTGTGTGGTCGTCTGGCGTTCGTGGAAACGACCGAGCGCTTTACCGGACGACCTCTTTGTTGAACCCAGGCACGTTCCTTGGGGCCCCGACAAATACACATTGGCAGTAGTGTTTCGTACGATTATGTACAGAGCATATTAATGCTATACCAACATCCGGGCTCTCTCTCTCTCTCTCTCTTACCATCCCCCATCCCTCGCTAGGCCCCCCTCCCCCACTCCTCTGCTAATACGTATCACGTACAAAGATCTATGGTAATAAGGCCATAATGTAGGGTAATCATTACGATAAGCTACGGTGAAATAGGGTTAGCTACAGTGAAATAGGGTAAGATGCAGTGAAATACGGTAAAATGCAGTGAAATAGGGTAGGCTACATTGAAATAGGGTTAGCTGCAGTGAAATAGGGTAAGCTGCTGTGAAATAGGGTAGGCTGCAGTGAAATAGGGTAAGCTGCAGTGAAATAGGGTAAGCTGCAGTGAAATAGGGTAAGCTGCAGTGAAATAGGATCACGAACATTTCTTATGATATTTTCGTACGTCAGTGGGCTATCAATGCAGGTCACGTGGTCTGGTTAGGATTGTTATTTCGACGCAAGGCCGTCAACGGAAGTTGACGTGACATTGCTACACCCCTGAGAAGAGTAGCGCGACATTGCTACACCCTCTAGAAGTGTACCGTAACATTGCTACACCCTCTAGAAGCGTACTGTAACATTGCTACACCCTCTAGATGCGTACCGTAACATTGCTACATCCTACAGAAGTGTACCCTAACATAGCTACACCCTATAGAAGTGTACTGTAACACTGCTACATCTAGATGAGTACCATAACATTGCTACACCCTATAAAAGTGTACCGTAACACTGTACACCCTCTAGATGCGTACCGTAACATTGCTACACCCTATAGAAGTGTACCGTAACACTGCTATACCCTCTAGAAGCGTAGTGACATTGCTATACCCTCTAGAAGTGTAGAGTGACATTTCTACACCCACCAGAAGTGTATACCCAACGATCATCATCCATCTCGACACAACCAAAATTAACCCCCCCCCCCACAAAAGTGTGAACAACCAGCGATACAACCACACAACCCCTCCCACCACACCTAACCACAACACAACCAACTCTCTCGCGCCACACCAACCAAACTACCAAGAGAACCTCATCAATGAGGATGAAGAGGAAAATGGTCCCTTAACTGGATACATGTTAACCAAACTGCTTGACGTGGGGAGGGGCAGGGGGGGGGGGGGAAGACACACACACACACACACACACATCCCTACCATTGGCCAAGCCTCACCTTCCCCCACCCTCCACCTCCTCCTTACAGAATAGGTTCCGTCCCGTTCCCTAACACAGGGATGCCCCGCATTCTGACGCGGACAAAGTGAAATGTGTAGTGGCCAGGATTTATGTGGGCGACACACACACACACACACACACACACACACACACACACACACACACACACACATGTACACACACCCACACACACACTTACCAGCCTTCTGTCACCTAACCACCCACTTCTCTCTCTCTCTCTCTCTCTCTCTCTCTCTCTCTCTCTCTCTCTCTCTCTCTCTCTCTCTCTCTCCTTTAGAGCTAGTTCCATCTTATCACTACGCCGAACCTCACACCCAACGTTACGGCAATACCTTTGAGTCGAGCAAATAATCTCTAAATATGGATAGATAGATAGATAAATAGATAGATAGATAGATATAGATAGATAGAATTCCCCTGGCAAATTAGACGTTGCTGCCGACATGCATCGTGTGTGTGTGTGTATGAGAGAGAGAGAGAGAGAGAGAGAGAGAGAGAGGGGGGGGTAAGGGGTAGGGGGGGAGAAAGAAAGAAAAAAAGTAACACAGACAGGTCTTGCTACTGGTAAGGACCCTGGAGGATAGGAAGGAGAGGAACAGCAGAAGTAATTTAAGCTTTCGCGACAGACGGGGGTCGAGAGACGTCCATCTCCCACAGCCAAGAGCAGTAAAGCCTGGCCGGAGAGACTTAACTTAGAGACAGACAGAGAGACAGACACCTTCAGGTCTGGTCCCTCACCCCCGACCAGCCACCCAGCCAACCAGCCACTTAGCCTCCAGCCACTACAACAACCACTACCATTAGCCACTACAACCACTACCACCATCTGTAACGCCACCACTATCTCCACCACCTCCAACAATAACCACAATGGCAGGATTCTATCGAAGAATCATCAAGAACCACAACCTCAAAGACGGACGATGCCCAACCACACCACAACACCAGCAGCAGCAGCAACGACCACAGGAGCCACGAACAAAATCTCTCCATCTCTCGCCTCCAGCAGTAGCGCCTCTTTCGTGATGACCCCCCCGTGACGCCAAGGGAAAAAGGGGCTTCCTGGTCATTCTCAATCTGGGTACGGAAACGACGCCTGAGCAGTCTTTGACGCAGCATCATCACCAGACTCACCAAGAGTCTTCTAGCGTCTCTCAACTCCAGCCTCCTTCGTGATGGCCTCCTGCTGCCGAAGGAGGGACTTCCCCCGTCAGGCCATCCCCCGAGCCTTCGAGGTTGCGGCACCTAAGTAATCTTTGACGAGTTGTTGAGTTAAAAACAAGAAGGTTTCCAAGGGACCAGGTCTTGTTCTGGGCCTCTCCAGCACTTCTGGAACCGTGGATGTGGTAAAGCACTTCTTGAGGTGAGGTGGGAGAGACGGGCGGGGGGACTTGTTAAGTTGACTTTCTATTCATGAAGAGAACTTATATGTAGTAACTGATATTCCGTACGGTAGGGGTTCGAATCCTGGTTGAGAATACTTGGTGGGGGGGGTCTTCCTTCCGGGGTCTTCTTCTCCTACTTCTTCTTCTTCTTCTTCTTCTTCTTCTTCTTCTACTCCCTCGCCCACAGGCGGGCGGCTGGGCCCCGGCGGTTGAGGTGGGTCGTTGGTCGACCAAGCTGCTAAGCTAAGCTCCCCTTGGTCTAGGGACAAACACCTTACTAGGCATATACCCTCCCTCAGCTGAGTCCCAGATAAAAGAATAAAAAAGGGTTATTTACTCGTCCAGCCCCTCCTAGCTTCTCTTATGTAGAGCCAGACCATCTTCACTGTTCCAAAAACCATTACCAGCGCGAGTTCAAACACCCATGACAGAGGGGCCGCGGTCGTAAATAAATAGATATATAAAAAAAAGAAAAGGCAAAAAAAAAAAATATATATATATATATATAAGAAATATTCAACTTTAACGCCGCAATAACAAACCGTATAAATATGTCCCCCATTTTCGAATCGGAGAGGGGGGGAAAAAATGGTCACCTCATCATATCCCATTTTTCTCGATAACTCTTGGATACCCACTCATTTTTCGCCCCTGACACAGCGGTGTTGAACAAATACAAAGCCCCACAACTCGGCCCTATTTGCCCAGATTCGTCGCCAAAGCCCGGATTGGCAGAGACAGAGAGTCCTACAGGCCAGCAGCGCGCCTCTCTCTCTCTCTCTCAACTGTCCCCCCCCCCCTCTCTCTCTCTCTCTCTCTCTCTCTCTCTCTCTCTCTCTCTCTCTCTCTCTCTCTCTCCTCTCTCCTCTCTCTCTCCCTTCCTCTTTTCCTCCTCCTCCGTCTCTCACGACGACGAACGACGAAGAAGACGAGCGTCCCTAAGCCTTCGAGACTATAAAGGAAGAAACAATGTGGAAGAGACTGCAAGAGACTCCTTGGGGAAGAGAGAGAGAGAGAGAGAGAGAGAGAGAGAGAGAGAGAGAGAGAGAGAGAGAGAGAGAGAGAGAGAGAGAGAGAGAGAGCGGAAGAAAAAAGAAGATATTCGGCGAACCGCTTTTATAGAAGGGCGAAGGACTTAAGATGGTATATCTCTCTCGCGAAGACTTGGGCCGAGTGAGGAGTCTCTTTAGGACTCTGAGAAAGAGCCAGAGGACCGAGTGAAGCTCTAAGTTCCTAGAGCTCCCTAAGAGTAAAGGATCCTCCCCCCCCCCACCCCTCCCTTCCCCCTTCTCCTCCTCCTCTAGCCATGAAAGGAATTTTGGGGAAGAGGGACAAATTCGACGTTTGTCCACGGGTGAAGAAATATACGATACACATAAGAATATTAACAAGCCGAAGACGCCGAAGGTGGATGAAGCAGACTGCAAGAAGGGAGCTTGAAAGTACGCCCCAAGGAAGTAGTACTTGTGTGTATGGGCGTGTGTGTGTGTGTGTGTGTGTGTGTGTGTGTGTGTGTGTGTGTGTGTTAAGTCAGAGTAACAAGCGCTGAAGTTTGAGGATAGACTTGGGATGAGGAGGTTTGAAGCCCTCTCGCCACGAAGTAGGTCTTCTTACCCAGTAAGTGAACAAACCATCACACTGTACAGTGAATAGCTGTTGTTTCAGTCAATAAAGAAAGGGTTGTTTTTGAGAAATTTCAAAATGGATTGATATACATACAAGACTGCAGACTCTGGTCAAATGTCGTATGAATAGTTACACATGTGTACGGTGGAATCAGTCCTCTGTTCTTAACGCTACCTCGCTAACGCGGGAAATGGCGAATAGTTTACAAAAAAAAAAAATATATATATATATATATATATATATATATATATATATATATATATAAACAAATTAAACAACCATGGAGACATCACACACCCCTGCCGCAAACCTACATTCACTGAGAACCAATCACTTTCCTCTCTTCCTACACGTACACATGCCTTACATCCTCGATAAAAACTTTTCACTGCTTCTAACAACTTGCCTCCCACACCATATATTCTTAATACCTTCCACAGAGCATCTCTATCAACTCTATCATATGCCTTCTCCAGATCCATAAATGCTACATACAAATCCATTTGCTTTTCTAAGTATTTCTCACATACATTCTTCAAAGCAAACACCTGATCCACACATCCTCTACCACTTCTGAAACCGCACTGCTCTTCCCCAATCTGATGCTCTGTACATGCCTTCACCCTCTCAATCAATACCCTCCCATATAATTTACCAGGAATACTCAACAAACTTATACCTCTGTAATTTGAGCACTCACTCTTATCCCCTTTGCCTTTGTACAATGGCACTATGCACGCATTCCGCCAATCCTCAGGCACCTCACCATGAGTCATACATACATTAAATAACCTTACCAACCAGTCAACAATACAGTCACCCCCTTTCTTAATAAATTCCACTGCAATACCATCCAAACCTGCTGCCTTGCCGGCTTTCATCTTCCGCAAAGCTTTTACTACCTCTTCTCTGTTTACCAAATCATTTTCCCTAACCCTCTCACTTTGCACACCACCTCGACCAAAACACCCTATATCTGCCACTCTGTCATCAGACACATTCAACAAACCTTCAAAATACTCATTCCATCTCCTTCTCACATCACCGCTACTTGTTATCACCTCCCCATTTACGGCCTTCACTGAAGTTCCCTTTGCTCCTTTGTAAAGGACGTACTGCAAGATCCTGGAAAGAGGGGCATATTCTCTCTGGGGTGAGAGCTTGGAGTGAGTCAATTGTTGTTCGCTTTTCTACCAGCGCTGGCTGATTCATGTGAGAAACGCAGAAGCGTGCCTGAGTTTGGTAAATGTGTGGAAGAAGAAAGTTGAGAGTAAAGAATGAGATCCTAGGGTTATTAGGTACAGAGGGATGAGGGAGATGAATGAGAGGTGAGTTTGAATGGAGAAAAGAGACGGAGAGAGTGAAGGAAGATAATGGGAGTGGATCTTCGCGGATGGAACCATGGAGCGGATGGATCAGTGGGAGGGCAATTTGACCTTGAATTGATCAGAAAATCGGAAAGCTTAAATGGTATTTTGCACGGGAATAGTGGTTCACAATGCTGATCGTTTAGGCTTGGCTAATGCAGGGACCGAGTGGCAGTAAGTTCATGTGCCTAAAGAAATGTTTCCCCCCCCCCCAGCCTGCTGTGCGTTCTATCAGTACTACGTAAGGGTAAAGAGATGTGGGGGAAATAAAATTGACGTTGGGTCAGGAAGGAAGTTTTAAACGTTGAAATTACAGCGAATGACGCGAGGAGATTGAAGCAGAGGAATAGGCGGGTTGAAGGTACGCCCGAGAAAGGGGACAATTGGAGTGGTAAGTTGGAGTGAAAGTTGTGTGTGTGCGGGGCTGAACAGCAGGGGGTAAAAGGAGAAGTTAGGATAGATGTTTGGGAGTTCGAAGTGCGTCTCCAGGGTGTACGTGCTGTCGTATTAACAGCAGTAAGAACCTGGTCAACGTAGTGAACAGCGTGTTGTTTTCAATAAGTAAAGGGTGTGTTGGTAATTAAATGGTTGTTAGGGGGGGGGACGGCAATTTGTTGTCTGTTACTTAGGCTACACTGCAAACGGTGGAAAGCCACTGTTCTAACGCTAAATAAACGAAAAAGGAAAAAAAAAAAAAAAAAATATATATATATATATCAAACGAATGAATAGCCTTTTCACTCTTAAATAATTGCCGAAAACAAACTCAAACGTAAACATTTGGTTCTCAAGACTAACTCGTTAATAACACTATAAGACACACAAACACCGACCCGTATTATCAATCAGACTAAAACCTTCTGTTATTTTGCCACCGGTTGTCGGGCCGTACTTTACTAAGCCACACTCCGTATTTCACGAACATTTCCACACATCCCTTCCCCCACCTTCCCTCCCTCCGCCGCCGCCACCACCGACACCAGCGCCAAAACACCGTCGGCGGTAAATTTCTACACTAACTTCAAAGACAAGAGGTTGTTGGAATGGGTGGTGGGTTGGGGTGGGGGGGGGTAGGAGAAAGAAGGGTCAAGAAACACAAGGCGAAGCAAAAAATACGGAAACGAGAAACAGTCCATAAAGAAACTTTAATCTAAGGGAAAACGTGACTATCTTAGGAGGAGGAGGAGGAGGAGGAGGAGGAAAAGAGGAGAATAAAGAGATGTGAAAGAGAGAGAAGAGAGACAGTAGGAACAGAACGCATGTACAGAAAACTGGAAAAAAAGAAATGAAAATCAAACGATCGCTATATATATATATATATATATATATATATATATATATATATATATATATATATATATATATATATATATATATATATTTCTATGAGTCCACGGGGAAAATGAAACACGAAAAGTTCCCAAGTGCACTTTCGTGTAATAATCATATCATCAGGGGAGACACAAGAGAGAAATATAACAGTCAGTTGATATACATCGAAGAGACGAAGCTAGGACGCCATTTGGTAAACATATATATATATACCACTACCACTCGTAAAGTACAAGAAACCGGGCCATTTGCGATAAAACAGAAGGAGAGGATGTACAGAAAAGGGAAGATAGGGGTGGGCGAGATGTGGAGGCTGGCTGGTTCACACCTCCTTAACCCCTTCCCTCCCCTAACCCCCTCCCCCCAAAACCAATTTATTACGACAGGTATAAATGCTTGAGATAAACACAATGACACACTTGTATATCCAGGGGACCCCGGGAGCATCACCCCCCATTTCCCCCCCCCCCCCCTTGACGGGGCCCTATATATTCCCAATTTATTGTCACTACCTAAACTACCCTTCTACCCTGGTTAACAACCCTCGCTTGAGCGACGGTATCGCCGGCGACAAATGGTGGTTCAAGGTGATGCTAATGACCTCGTTAGTCAGTTAAAAGTGAGATTATTCTTATTACTTGACAAAGAGGGCGAAAAATATTGTGGTATTTGGAAGTCTATGAGAGGTGTGAGTGAAGGCAAGGTTAACCCACTCCTATTCAAACCGTAGATAAACAGTCTCTGTTAACGGAGTAGCTGGTCGCAATCCGCCAGATGTACCACCTCCGTTAACAGAATGTAAATGACCCTCATTAATGAAAGTCCGATTTGTAAAAGGATGGAAAGAACAAAGATCAAATACAAATATATATATTTTCTTCTTTGTTTTATATACATAGTCGCTATTTCCTGCGTTAGCGAGGTAGCGTTCAAGAACAGATGACAGAGCCTTAGAGAGGGTAGACTCCTCACTTGGACACCCCTTCCCTGTTCCTTCTTTTGGAAGGCTAGCAAAGGTTCACGACGTGACCTGGGTCACGAGAACGTAGGTTCCGCACAGAATTACGAGTAAAATGAACTTGGGGTTAACAGTGGATCACGGTGACGATGGGTCTTATGTACACTTGCGATAAGATTCACTTCATAAACTTTGTCTTCCCTACCTGTGTTGTTATTTTCTTTAAGACGTCGTCCTCTTCCCATTTTCTCTTTCTCAGTAACCTCGCCTCTTCTCGTTTTCCTCTTGTCAGTCACCTCTCCTCTTTTCATTTTTTTTTTTCTTCCTTCAGTATTTCCTCATTGTCTTCTTTCTCCCCCTCCCCTTCGTCTCGCATCGGGTTCCCCCATCCTTTCCTCCTTCCCATACCTCCTCCTCTCTCTCTCTCTCTCTCTTCCATCTCTCTTCCTCCCTTTCCCTTCCACATCTCTCTCCCTCCCGTTCCCTTCCATCTCCCTCCTCCCTTCTGCCTCAAGACTTCCCTGAGCAACCCTGATATAAGACGGTCCAAGCGATAAACAAGAAGGCCGACTTATGACCCAACATCAATACGGAGTAAAGATGGCAAGACGCGAGGAGGAGGAGGAGGAGGAGGAGAAAGAGGAGGAGGAGGAAGAGGAGGAGGAACATCAGCAGCAGCAGCAGCAATAACAACAGCAGGAGGAGGAACACGGAGGAGGAGGAGGAGGAGAAGCAAATCCTCCGGTAACGCCTCCGTCATGATCTCATCCTCGCTGCGAATCTCCCAGTGTGACTTTAGCACTCCTGTAACAACCCTCTTAGATGACCACGACTCACAAGGCTCGTTAGCCTGGTTAGTGGGCCATAATAAAATTACCCGTAAAGAAAAAAAAAAAGGGTGGGGGAGTGATTAAGAAGACTTAAATCACCCACGACCTCGGAGGAGAGCATGCGACTGTATAACGAAGGAGTTGCCTTAAGAAATCCTCTCTCTCGCCCGAATGAAGATCATTAACCTTGTGGGTACTTGGTATGCCGCGAAGGGCGTTAACAGTTAGCGACATTAGAGGAAGCTGACCTCATCCCCGACCCCCACATCACCCCAGGCATCCTACCTGATAAGGGGTATCTCAGGTCACACATCAGGTTCTAGTTAACGGGTCATCCTTAATCCTCCCCCACAAAGACTTGACTGGTCTCTTGACGAGGCGTATCTTAGGTCATACATGGTCCTACTACTGGGTCTTTATAGACCCCGAAGACCCCCGCGTGGTTGACGAGGTATGTATCTCAGGTCATATATGGTCTTAATACCGGGTCTTGATAGACCTCGAAGACCCCGACTGGTTAACAAGGTATATCCCAGGTCATACAAGGTGTTAATACCAGGTTAACAGAGACCAAACTAACTAGTTGACAAGGTGTAGCGCAGCTCATACGAGGTGCCTGCACTGGGGTTACATGGACCCTACCAGAAAGCCTCTAACGATCCAGCAGTGTAACATGAATACAGTAGTAAAGAGGTACCCAACTTGGGCCCCCCCACCGTCGCACTAACAGAGGTACCCAACTTGGGCCCCCCACCGTCGCAATAACAAAGAGGTACCCAACTTGGCCCCCCCTGTCATCGACTTAGAAGTCACTGTACCTCTAGCGTACCGACATACCAAAGTTGTACCATACCCCACCGACGTACCGTTCAACCCTCCACAAACACACACAGAGTCCCACACACACACACACACACTAGGTGTAGCGTCCAGAGGAGAGATGGGTTGGGAGGAGGAGGAGGGAAGGACAGAGGCGCTGAAGCGACGCGGTCACGTGAGACAGGCCACTGGCATCGACTTGACTTGGGCTGACGAGGACACGGGAATGAAGGCTAATTTTGGACCTTTTTATCGAGTGGCGTCGACGGCATCTCTCGTTTTATTTGTTACGTCTGAAATGTAGCGAGGAACAGAGCAGGACAGCGGGGCCGAGATGCCCGCATTGGAAAGGCTGTGGGGGAGTTGGGGTTGGGAGGAGGGAGAGGGAGGGAGAATGAGAGAGTCGGAAGGAGGAGGAGGAGGTGAGGGGTGGGCTGGAGGAAGTGATGTTGGCGTAGCATCCAATAGACGTAGTAATTACAGGTATTCAGTAGGATCGAGTGTATGATTGGAATGCAACTGGTTAAGGAGGATAAACCTTAAGGTGGATTTGCGCAGGGTAGGAACAGGACGAGAGGAGGATAGAAATGCAAACAGGTGAGTTTATACAATAACCTAGTGGAGAGAGAGAGAATATAGTGGTATAAAAGACTTCTTTATGACACCAGCGGGATATGTATACCACGACCCCAGCTGGATATGTATACCACGACCCCAGCAGGACATGTATACCACGACCCCAGCAGGCATATGTATACCACGACCCCAACAGGATATGAGAGGCCCTACAAACGACAACAATGAATACGAGGAGAAGGTAAATAACGTCCAATGAATTAAGGCAATGAGGTAACGAAGCAAATGGGAGAGAGAGAGAGAGAGAGAGAGAGAGAGAGAGAGAGAGAGAGAGAGAGAGAGAGAGAGAGAGAGAGAGAGAAGAGGAGAAGGAAGAGGAGGACGACAAAGAGAGAGAGAGACAGAGGAAGAGGTCAAGGAGGAGGAAAGAGGTGAAGGACGAGATATGAGAGAGAGAGAGAGAGAGAGAGAGAGAGAGAGAGAGAGAGAGAGAGAGAGAGAAATGAGTACAAGGAAGGAACAAGGAGGCGGCTGATGATCCCAGACGAGTGACAGACACAAACAGCCGGGTGACACAACACGAGAATCAGGGATATGATGACGACGCAAACTCTGGCGGGGGGGGGGGGGGCTATAGACGAACCATGAGAAAGATGCGAGAGAGAGAGAGAGAGAGAGAGAGAGAGAGAGAGAGAGAGAGAGAGAGAGAGAGAGAGAGAGAAGAGGAGAAGGAAGAGGAGGACGACAAAGAGAGAGAGAGACAGAAGAAGAGGTCAAGGAGGAGGAAAGAGGTGAAGGACGAGATATGAGAGAGAGAGAGAGAGAGAGAGAGAGAGAGAGAGAGAGAGAGAGAGAGAGAGAGAGAGAGAGAGAGAGAGAGAGAGAGAAAGGGGAGGAGCTGCAGTCGCGAGTTACGAGACAGACCAGGTGTGTGAGTCAACGGGTTATGTCATCCCTAAGTGGCCACGCCCACCCTTCACGCTCCACCCATCACAGGACACGCCCATTAAACACGCCCGAAAGACTAACAAAACGCGCACAACCACGCGACACACACACACACAAACACACACACGCGAGAGAGAGAGAGAGAGAGAGAGAGAGAGAGAGAGAGAGAGAGAGAGAGAGAGAGAGAGAGAGAGAGAGAACATTTCCTTTTTTTTAGGATGAAAACCCGCTAGCATGTCTTGTGACCCGTACCTCGACCTCTTCGCCTTCAGGAGAAAGAACCCACCCCCCGATTGCAATTATGCTTACATAGCTTTTTTTTCCCCTCCCCCTCTCTTTTTCTGCAACGGATGAGAATTTCTAATCAAAGTCGAGGAGATCTGTTACACGAATATCCACAGCGAATAATAACTTCGACAGCTCGCTGGGGGACTCAGGGTCTTGACGGGCCACTACTCCTTTTTGACGCCGACGGAGGTCCTCTTCCGACGAAGGGGGGGTGTGGTGGTCCGACGAGGGTGTTGCAGGAGGTTAGAAGGGAGGTAGGAGGTAGATGAGCGGACGTTGTGAAGGTGAGTGTACGTTGTGAGGGTGAACGTACGTTGTGAAGGTGAGTGTACGTTGTAAGGGTGAGTGTACGTTGTGAGGGTGAGTGTACGTCGTGAGGGTGAGTGTACGTTGTGAGGGTGAGCGTACGTTGTGAGGGTGGATGTACGTTGTGAGGGTGAGCGTACGTTGTGAGGGTGAGCGTACGTTGTGAGGGTGAGTGTACGTTGGATGTGGATGTCAAGTGTATGTTGTGGGCCCGGAGTATGTGCATGTGTGTGTGTGTGTGTGTGTGTGTGTGTGTGTGTGTCAGGTACGTGCACCAACGAGATCCGAAATACATTATATCGAGTGTACTTCACAGCTCGAACAAATGCAAGGTCACGTCCACCGCTGGGCATAATAATTCCTGCTCAGACACACGTGAATCAATCCTTCTCCACTGATTCGTCCTGCAGTTACTTCAACACACATTTAAAAAAGGAAACATTTCTAAAACATTTTCGGCGAGACATGTCGCGAGCATTTCCATAGCATTTGTTAACAATTCTTTAACCCGTTCGCGGACAACCTATTCGCGAACATTTCTACAGCATTTGTGCATCACCTTCATTAAAAGAGCACTTAGAATGAACAACAGATTATACAACACTGAAGAACACTAATTGCCAATTATACTTCACGAACGACACATCGCAACGGGATGACAATGATAACACAGATCAACAAATGCCACCGACAGTTTTCTGAATGACGGGAAGATAAGAATCAGGGACATATACCCGGAGGAGATAAGCAAGTGAGATAAGACAGATAAGAGCAGGTTGAAATGGCAACAGGGAAACAGTCACCAACTCACACACAAAACCCTTGGGTCAAGAGCGTCACTTCCCACATACAGTCGACCCAGCTCAACCCAGTTCTCACCCTCCAGTGTGTCATCTCTACACCACTTACAGTAACCCCCACATCCTCCCACTTAAACCAGGGCCTCCTATTAATCCCTTATATAAATATATCACCTCAAAATCAGGTCAGAAAAAAACGACCAGCATAATGGGGTCAGTAATACATATGATCTATTATGTGTCTGGAGGAAGAGATTCAATACACGAATTAAGGAGACGAAACGAAAAGATTACATATAAGAGATTACTTACAATCAACGAAGGCATCATCACCCTTGACCCTTAATGACCCTTAATTAGTCACAGGTCCCGTCATCATACCTTAAGGGTCGTACTGTCGCAACCCTTAGACACGGGCGTACGACTCTTGAATATGACTGGTCACAGTTCAGGCCATCATACCTAAAGGTCGTGGACAAGAGGTCAAAATCACGCCTGAAGAAGGAGACGAAAGAGGAGTAACGGCAGAAGGAAATTATACAGAAAGAAAACAGGATAAAAATCTAAATAGTTGACGTAACGAGGTGGAGGGAGGGGTGTGTGACGCTGAAGACGTAACGACGTGACGACCATGGCTCCTGAAGAGGAGGAGGAGGAGGAGGAGGTGTGGGACGCTGTGACATTAACACTACTACTCACCACACCCTTGTCCTCTCCTCTACCCACCACACCTACCAGCGTCGTGTAGGACGCGCTTGTTACGGTATGGAGAGAGAGAGAGAGAGAGAGAGAGAGAGAGAGAGAGAGAGAGAGAGAGGAAGGGGGAGGGCACCGTCAATGGCGTGCCAACGCTGTCACCAGAGGGATCAACGCTGGGATTGGCGGGTCAACGGTGTGAATGGCGCGTCGAAATTGTCAATGAGGTGTCAACGGTGACGACAACGGGCAGCCAACGGCATGGTGTCAATAGGTCACACACACACACACACACACACACACACACACACACGTGTGTCTTTTGGGGGAGGGGCTGGGGCTTGGCCGTTGCTACGCTGACTGGATAAGCGCCGTTGTTATCCTCAGACACATACGACAGTATAAACACCACATCATCACTACACATGGCTGTGGGGTTCCTCCATGAAACAGGTCCTCCCACAAGCTAGTAAATAATCCAATTTGTAACGACTAATAGGCGATGAATAGGGGAATGGTCCTTCTAACTCATCACACACACACACACACACACATACACACACACTAGTGAATTAACACATACTTTAAATAGAATAGCTTATTCGTCTTCCTTTCGCCAGTAGAGCAGTACATACGCACAAGTGTTCGTAGGACATCGGAACCTCTTGGAACTGTGCTGATCGGATGTGAAATGCATACATAATAAAAAAAAAAAATTTGCAGACCCGAATGTGCGTATATGTAGATGACAAATTATAGCGGGACGAGTTCGAGGCGATGGCAGGCGGCGGAGGCGGGCGGGCGGCGATGGCTGGAAGCAGCAGTAGCAGCAGCAGCGACCACCACCAACACACACACACACACACACACACACACACAAAACAGCCAGCCCCCACACACACCCACCCCCCACGACACCACACCCCCCGGCCTGCCATAATGAATCCCTCCATGTACCAACTTGGCAGACAATGGCAGTGACGATGATGACGAAGATGAGGGCGACGGTGAGACAAAGGCGCGTAATTTGTGGACGCGTCATTAGTATTCGCCGTGACGTCAGAGCCTGTCAATCACCATTAGACCAGTCAGGGTGAAGGCCACAGTTGCCAATTTTGCAACCCCCCCCTCCCCCCCCTCCTCCTATCCATCGGGACACCGACACGAGACGGAGGAGTGGGGGGATAGTGTGTGTGTGTGTGTGTGTGTGTGTGTGTGTGTGTGTGTGTGTGTGTGTGGGCTATAGGCTAGGCTAGGCTACGCTAGGGTGCCCCCCCCCCTTCACCTCACACTGCACAGGACGTAGTACTCCCGCCTATCTATCCACTTACTCGTTGACTATCCTTACCTGGACGTGCCACTTACTCGCTGACTATCCTTACCTAGACGTGCCACTTACTCGCTGACTATCCTTACCCTGGACGTGCCACTTACTCGCTGACTATCCTTACCCTGGACGTGCCACTTACTCGCTGACTATCCTTACCTGGACGTGCCACTTACTCGCTGACTATCCTTACCTGGACGTGCCACTTACTCGCTGACTATCCTTACCCTGGACGTGTTTACAAGAGCCATTTGTAACCATCGTAGCCCTCGTTATAATCAAGTATTGTTCGCCTCCGACAGAGCTGGACCACGTCTCTCTCTCTCTCTCTCTCTCTCTCTCTCTCTCTCTCTCTCTCTCTCTCTCTCTCTCTCTCTCTCTCTCGGAACCCGTACCATCTAACCACCTCCTCCAGGTCGTGTGGAGGGGCATCACGAGATTTCCCAGGTGACTGATGGCCTTCCTGCTGCTGCTGCCCCCTCCTCACCACCTATAACAGCCTCCTGAAGAAGCAGGAGGCAGCAGGAGCAGCAGCACCAGCAGGAGCAGCAGTGGACGCCGCCGCTGGCGGTAGCACCCGCAGCAGCGGTCGGGTTGAGGGAAGGAGAGAGGGAGAGGGAAGGAGGGAGGGGAACCAGCGAGAGCAAGGAGAGAGAGAGAGAGAGAGAGAGAGAGAGAGAGAGAGAGAGAGAGAGAGAGAGAGAGAGAGAGAAGAAGGGGTAGCAAGCAGGCAGGCAGGCAAGCGGGAAAGGCAGGAGAAACAGCAAAAACACAGACACACACACACACACACACACACACATACACACACCCTGCGATAAAATCAGAAGTGATCAGATAGACCAGGTACGCCCTACTGGCGGAGCCGCTCCCGGAGCCCTCTCTTAAATTGACAGCCTTCCACGGGCCTTCCCAATAAACTGGGCATTAACTGACATGACCAGAGCAAAACCACCAGCGCTTTATAATTAAATGTGTGATGTTGCAAAGCGAGCCCGGGGGCCCCGTCCGAATATATCAAAGTAGAATTGGACAGCACAGACCAGCGTCCACTTCGCGCTCAACTGCAGCGGTAGAAACGGGGATGGGGTGGTTGAGGGAGGGAGGGGAGAGGAGGAGGAGCAGGAGGGTGGTGGTGGTGGTGGTGGTCAGTGGGCTCGCTCGGCAGAAGAGAGGATGTGGGGGGGAGAAAAGGCAGACAGGAAGGACTGACGGAAAACGAGGAGAGGGAGGGAGAGGGAGAATATAGAAAGGCTAGAGGAAAAAAAAAGAAATGGTATGGATGAAGGAGGTTGTGGAGAGATGAATGAAGAGATGAGGAGTAAAGCACAGAATCCATGATGAAAAATCGTGGATATGAATACATTTCGTCAGGAACTTTAGAACACAGGCGATCGCAACGTAAATAACGAAAGAGAAATATATATAATATATATATCAGAGAGCGAGGGAAGCTGCGAGGATGGCACTGTGAAGCCACACACACACACACACACACACACCGAGACAGAAGTCCACAGAATGATAGCAGCGGACTTTGGCAACGACCAGATGTGTCGTACGGACGATGGTGTGGACGAACGGTGAAGCAAGCAGCGGGTAGGATGACAGACAAACGGGTGTGTGTGTGTGTGTGTGTGTGTGCGTGTTTCCTCATGAATTAGATGGATGGATGCGTCTTCCTTTGACGTCTTATGACTCAAGGGAACCGTATGGCATTTCATCTTTCGTGGGTTTTTGTTTTTGTTTACAGTGAGCCTTGTGGCTCTGAGCCTGCCTTCGAACGCTACGCAGTTGCTTTGTCTTGCCTCCGTGTCAAGTTCCTGGGGTGAGGCTTATTGGCAACGCAACGATGACCATTCTCGTACCATGGAACACGACGGTACGACCCTTAAGCACGACGGTACAGTTTTTGAACACGACGGTACAACTCATGAGCAAGACGGTACGACCCTTGAGCACAACGGTACAGTTTTTGAACACGACGGTACAACTCATGAGCACGACGGTACGACCCTTGAGCACAACGGTATAATCTTTGAACACGACGGTACGACCCTTAAGCACGACGGTACAACCCTTAAGCACGACGGTACAACCCTTGAAAGCAACGGTGCGACCCTTAAACACGACAGCACGTCCCTTGAACACGACGGTATCGTGATCTTGAGCGCGACGGTACAACCCTTGAGCACGACGGTACGACCAATGAGCACGACGGTGCGACCCTTGAGCACGAAGGTACGACCCATGAGCACGACGGTACGACCCTTGAGCACGACGGTATCATCACGAACCTTGGTGACGAGTGCACGAAAACCCTTAACACGAACGTACGTGACTCTCAGGGCCCACGCACTCTGACCTGTCACTCACACTAGACCAGTCAGGTGAGCTGGTGTTCTCAGCCTCGGTGTCAGAGAGAGTCAGTCTCAGAGTCAGTTCAGCTCAGTGTATACATTCATGACTTCTCATGTGCACACATGGCAGTCAGGATTTGCCTATCCGGGAGTACTATTTTCTCCTTTTACACAAATAATTGGTTTTAACCGTTTACTGTGTAACTATTTCGTGTATATATATATATATATATATATATATATATATATATATATATATATATATATATATATATATATATATATATATATAAACGTGCAATATATGTACTTTTCACTGTAGTCTTTTTAAAATGCGATATTCTTCATTTATGCTTTGTGCTCAGCCTTTTGATTCCGGGTTATTGTACGGAGGAATATTTCAATAACCCTTTTTTGGGAAGGGGTTTAGAATCAAATCGAACTTTTAGATCTGTAGGAGAAATATTCTTAGGTTCTTTCCATTCTGATGGTGTCCTGGCTCACTCTGCTGGTGTGGTGGGTCCATGTGCCATCCATACACTCGCATTCTATCACTGGTCTGTAGTTCACTGGAAGTGCAAGAGGCCAAAAAAGCGACCCTCACATTCCTGTAGAACAGGTCTCCTGTCATCACACAACCATGTTAGTATAGTGTGTATAATCACCACCACCTCTACCAGATCCAAACCATAATTACGTCCCTCTCCCTGTCCCCGCACACTAAGCCCTCATCATACCACCTCATACCAAACCATCACCTCACCACCTCCACACCCCAAAACACACGCTGCTCACTCCTACATACCAAACACCTTCCTTACATACCCATAACACCACCGCCCATCACCTTACCGCCTCTACATCATCATTCCCCTCCCTCCTCCATCATACCAACCTCCCCTACATACCCACAGCACCACTACTCATCACCACCACCACCGCCACCACACTACCCTCACATCATGGAGACCCAGAGGCAGCGTCATCAAGGAGCTGAACCAACACCCTGAAGCCGTGAAAAGATAACAGAGAGGTAATATATGGTGGCCAACGAGGACTCCTCCAGCAGCGCCTGGCGTGACTTACTACCACTGCAGTGAGGGCTGCTCCTCCTGCCGGAGGAGGGAGGAGTGATGCCGGGGTTTCCTGACCGTGCTGACGGCGACGGTGAGGGGGGGGGGGTCTAGTAGTAGTTATGGTGGTGAGTTATAGTGTTATGGTTATGGTGCCGACGATACTGAAGACGCTCCTGACGATACTGGTGGCGGCGGCGCTGACGATACTGACGGTGACGCTGACGTTACTGACGCCTCTCTCGCGACACTGACGGCGGCAGCAGTAATGGGCCGGTCAGCTTGATGCATGAGACGCTTTCGACGCAACAATGATAGCGAAATTCCGGTTTTTTGCTTGAAGTCACGTCATTCTCTTTCTTCTCCTCTTCCTTCTTCTTCTTCTCCTCCTTCTTCTTCTTCTACTTCTTCTTCGACTTCTTCTCTCGCTTCTCCTCCTTCTTCTTCTTCGTCTTCTACTCATTCTTTCTACTTCGTCCTCTTCTCTTTCTTCTCCTCCTTCTTCGTCTTCTCCCTCTCCTTCTTCTTTTCTTACTCTTTTTCTCCTCTTCCTTCTTCTTTTACTTCTTCTTCGCCTTCTTCTATTTCTTCTTCGTCTTCTTCTCTTTCTTCTTCTTCTTCTTCTTCTTCTTCTTCTTCTTCTTCTTCTTCTTCTTCTTTCTAGTGAAGGAGATGAAGCCAAAGAGGTAAAGAGCTTCTCCCAAGTCCCCATAGGGTCTACCAGGAGCACTCGTGGTGCCATTCGTGGTAAAATTTAATGCCTGGTGCCTAGAGACGTTTTAAGTCCTGTTTTGTCTCCAGACACTCGTTAAAATATCTTTTTCTTTTAATGTGGGAGAAGAAAATAAAAACTGATGTCTTATTGCTTAAAAATATCATTAAATATTAAGAAGTTACTGTCCACTGCAGTCCTAGTTCAAGGACGGTAGGGTATGGGTTGAAGCAAAGTCTAAATGAAGGTAGCGGATAAATATAGCAGACAGTGGTGGATGTGAGGAAGCGACGTTCACGCCGTGGCTGCGATCGAACTTTGGTAGATTTATAGATTGCGGCAAAGTCTGACTGAAGTGAACATATAAATACGAAAGAGTGTGTCGGGTGCGGAGGAGGAGGAGAAGCAGCAGCAGCAGCACCAGCACCACCGTTGGTTGCGTTATTCTGCTGACTACCTTCATAGCATGATAAGAAGTCTTAATGAAGTCAGCGGATAAATACGAGAGAAAGTGCCGGATGTGTAAAACGAGGCTTGAGTTGTCGTGTCGCTGATTTTTGACGACTTGGACGTGCAGGAGGTGCGCGCGCGCAGGCAGACACACACGCCGTCTTATATGAGACGGTTCGTATCTGAGACGGTTCTCCCGTGGTGTGGAGACCATCGTCCCTAATCATGGCAGGCCAGCCGGGCGGTGAGTGTTGTCTAATGGCGTTCCAGGAGGCACTGGAAATTAGAGGAGTGAAGGCGATAAAAGATATTTCTCATTATATTTAAGTAGGCTACACCTAACGCTTATGGTCTTAATTGAAGACGGCAAATTTTCGGGCTAGGGTCAGTTCGTAAGGGTGTATTATTCTTCTTTTTTTCTGAAAGCGGACCAATAAAACTGGGAGTGGGAGCAGCTTATAACTCCGGCCTTTAGGTGTAAGCGGAGCCACCAACTTACACAACCTTAGTCTGTCTTGAAGTTTGTGGAATTAGCACAGAGCAGCTTAGTCTGAGTTCGTGGAGCCAGCGACAAGGGCACTTCAGTCTATCTTTCAATTTGGCAAAGCCTGGTGGATGGGAAGCTTAGTCTGTCCTTCGAGCTGGAAGAACTTAGTGGCGGAAGCTTAGTCTGCCGCCCTCCACGTTATCAAGAACTTAGTAGCCGAAGCTCAGTCTGTCCTTCAAGTTGGCAGAGCTTGATGAGGGAAAGTCTAGTCTGCCCTTCACGTTTGGACGACCTTACCGAGGGAAGCTTAGTCTGTCCTTCAGGTTGGCTGAGCCTCGTAGGAGGCAGCTTAGTCTGCCATACTGACTGGGAAAATAGCAAACGTTAAGCTGTTCACCAAACGCTGGTGAAACACTGAGGATCAACAACTCTCCAGATCAGTCAGTGTCGAGGAGGAGAAGAGAGAAGTTAAAAGCGATCCAAATTATCACCAAATTTAGGATATAAATAATAGACTCACAAGGCTACCAACCTCACCGAAGGAGGCTGAGGATGGCAAAAGAAACAAGACTCCGTGAACAAAAACTTGGAAAATAATACCACAATTCGCAACCACAAGAATAACGAAAATTACTCTCGATGATGAAGGGAAATGATAAGATAAGATGTCTTTATTGTCGACTTGCATACATGATACATAATGAAATCCTTCATGGCTAGAAGCTCAATTCAAGGTTAAAAAAATATAAAGATTATAAAATGAAAATCACAAAATCTCTCCTAAAGATATATGAGGGTAAATTCAAGGATGATAATCCTTAGCAATGATCTCCCTGGCGCATGGACGAAGGTACGTACATCCTACATACATGGATGACATTAAATGATGAGGAAAATGCTAAAGACTCAGGACGAGTCAATGTTTCGTGAACAAATATCCCAAGGATCGATGGACCCATGGACTCACTTTTCTTTTTATCCTTCACTGAAGTCCTACCCTCCTGATCTACATACTGGACGCCACCTTTGGTCGCCTTTGTACTCGAAGTACGCCCATTGCATTCCAGACTTTGCCCCATTGGACTCGAAGTACGCCCATGGATTCCAGACTTTGTCCCACTGGACTCGAAATACGCCCATGGATTCCAGACTTTGTCCCACTGGACTCGAAATACGCTCATGGATTCCAGTCTCTGTCCCACTGGACTCACAGCACGCTTATCCATTCCAGACTTCGCCCTGTCAGACTTGAAACACGCATGTGCATTCCAGACTGTATCCCACGAGGCCACATGCAGTATGCTTGTGTGTTCCAGACTTCTGAAGCCCCGTGTTAACAAAGAAGCTCAAGAAGTCACTCCCGTGGCCTCCAAAAACTCTCTCAAGAAGAACCCTCAACTTCCAGACAATCCAGGCGATATAAAAACTTCCAGACATGACCTCACCTCATACGAGAGAGACTGCAAAGTGACTCCAGAAGCAATTCACCATTATCATACATTACCATAAGATTTGTAAGTCACCTGGATACGGGAGCCAACGATATGGAATCATCTGGGACGACAATGTGCCTTTTAGACACAGGAAGAAAATGATATTCTACCCTTTATATCTGCCAAAGGAGGAGGACGGGATTCTAAAGGCTCTTCATCATAAACAAAATACTGACGTCATTGAGATAAGCACGGCAAAGGCTCCGGGCAAATAGGATAACAGAGTCGAAGTTAAAGAAGAGGGAGAAATCATCAACTGCAAAGTATATGAACGCGCACTACCATATAACGCACTAACCTCCAACAGCCAGGATCGAACCCGGGTCCCCTGCGTAGGAGGCCTCCGTGGTGCACAGTTAGGTTCTGTATAATGCTATCAGCTGGTTGCGTGAGCCTATGGGGGACGACCAGTGGAGACCCCGTCGCTCACCAACGTGAGACGAAGGGTATTCGATGACATAAGGACTCGATTAGTCGTTTCCCTTTTAGGGGTGATCTTAGCCTACGCAGGGGACCCGGGTTCGATCCTAGCTGTTGGAGTTTAGTATGATATATATATATATATATATATATATATATGATCACACTAGAATGTGATGATATATATGAAGGTGAAATCGCACTTCAATAGGAGTTCATATGATTCTATTTAACACGTCATTTTTCTACACATGTGGCAAGACACGTTCCGCGGAGACAATCCACCTCATCAGGTGCCAGTACTTAACAAAGTTATTTAAATCCGCTGTCATGTTGGGATTTGAATAACTTGGTTAAGTACTGGCACCTGATGATGAGGTGGATTGTCTCCACGAAACATGTCGTGCTACATGAACAGGCAAATCACATGCTAAATAGAATCATATGAACTCCTACTAAAGTGCGATCTCACCTATATATATATATATATATATATATATATATATATATATATATATATATATATATATATACACACTAGCTGCAACAAGGAATGACAGCTACGAGCGATATTTTGCAACATCAGAATTAGCAAGACAATAACAAAGTTGAAAGCATTTATATAGTCTTCCAAATGGCACTTTGAACTATCACCTCAAGATTGCGAATACACTTCACCAAGATGATAAACACAAGACCATCCTCTACTCCCCGGGCTCTTCCTGCGAAATATATTAATCATCGTGATACACAATAGACACCCTGTAGTTCCCTCACCACACACACACACACACACACACACACGCAGAGTAAAACATATCTTACTGGAACTGCAAGCCTTACGTCTTTGCTCTGAAGATATTGCGGTACTGGAGAAAGGTGTGGACTTATGGGCAAAATAAATCCAGCAAAAGTTTGATCTCCCATTGTGGAACAAACTGGACAAAATCCTCCCATTTTCCATCATGGTATTCAGTCTGATTGGGCACAATTCAAGCAGGCTTCATACCTCCCGATCCTATGAAAGCATCACCGCGTATACTTACAGTAATGTGTTGGGTATTTTCGCTAACGGATGGTTCACAAACATGTTTCCATCACCCTGAACTATCTATCCACAAGGGCGTGGCATACAGTACAACAAAAGTTGGGTCAGTCCCCGCAGTCCCCATATACGTGGACGGCAGTGAAGTTATATGCGGTAAGGTAAGGAGGGTGGGAAGGGCTTAAAAAAAAAAAGGGGGGTGGTCCTTTTTCGCCCTTAGTAATCACCGGTGAGCTAGGATCTCTCACTCCCTCACTCCAGCCACCACTAAGTTAATAACACCACACTCTATACTCCTCCTCGACACTAAGTCTCGTCCCACTGCATTTCTCCATACGCTTCTTGTCTCCTCGTCAACACAAGGTCAATAATACCCGTGCCCTTTTTAGTAGTAGATAGTGCTTTATGCCCTCTACGTCTCCCATCTTCTAACTCGGCCCTGTGGCATAGCACTACCCCTCTTCCCTATGACCTATCCTCACCATTACGACCCCCTACATCATCATCACCACACGACCCTATCATCATCTTCTTCACCACCACGACCTTACCTTCTTCTCCCCCCCCACACACACTCCTAAAAAAAAAAGATACTCCATCTGCTCTGTGCCTCACCTTCCCTACGACCTGTCTTCTCCTCCACGACCCATTTTCTCCTCAGCCCAAGACCCATCTTCTCCCGCAGTTATTAGTCTTCTTGTTATACCTCAGTATCACTCGGAAGCATCAAGCAGAAAGCAGGAAGGGAGGACGTAACTCCCCCACAGCATGACTGGACATAACTTTCTCAGTCGCATGAGGGGAGGGGCGCCAGGGGGTCTCTCTCTCTCTCTCTCTCTCTCTCTCTCTCTCTCTCTCTCTCTCTCTCTCTCTCTCTTGCACACTTACTGCCCAAAAGTTTCTGATTATCCCGTCTCCTGTAGATGTGTGTGTGTGTGTGTGTGTGTCAGTGTGTATGTTTCTGTGTGTGTGTATGTGTGTGTGTGTGTCTCTGACACTGTCAGGGAAAATGTTTAGGAGAAAAAAGAGACAGAGTGAGAATCCTCCTCTGTATTCCCCACCGTTCACCAGCCTGGCACACAGCTTGTTGGAATCAATTTCACGTACGCCGATCTGGTTAAGGAGACTGCGTTGTACGTAACGCAAATGGACTTTTTCGCCCAGATAAAAGTGCATCGCCCGGAAATAGTGAACACTTTTTTTTTTCTCTCTCTTTTTCATTGGGTCACTGATGACGCCCCTTTATCAGGGTTAGGCAACGGGGGGGGGGGGGGGGGGGGGGGGGGGGGGGGGGGGGGCTTTCACAGACCAGTATGGCCCACCACGACCACGACCACCAGCACCTCCTCCTCCTCCTCCTCCTCCTCGCCGACATTAGAATGAGTAGAGTGACGGATTGTCCAAGTTGAAGGTGTGGGGTTTATGCGATTACACACCCATCCTCGACCCTACTGTTGTCCACTATGGGTCTCACCACATCGTCCATTCATATATAGACACACACACACACACACACACACACACACACACACACACACACACACTGACACACACCTTTGAATTGGCCCGTTTCTGTCAACATATATGAATAAATCTGTCGACCTATGACGTACTGGAGGTCCCGAAGATCGGTGCGAGCGATGGAAAATCTCTCTCTCTCTCTCTCTCTCTCTCTCTCTCTCTCTCTCTCTCTCTCTCTCTCTCTC
>NC_092280.1:27219930-27234930 GCF_036320965.1 Panulirus ornatus | reverse complement strand
TCATATTGGGAGGCCCTTGAAGGACGCCGCCCCACAGAGGACTCTGGCTAGCTAGGTCGCTCGCTAACTCAGAGGGCTGGCTGGCTGGCTGGTCGCTCGCTAACCCAGAGGGCTAGCTAGCTGGTGGGCTGGTAGTTACAGCCCACTGAAAGAAATTCAAGGGACGGGTCACTATGCAGTGTGTCGGACCAGCCAAGTTGATGGAGGAGTTATACGCCCGCTTATGAACATCAGTTTTCTGCAGATATGTAGCTCAAGATGAGCCTCCAAAAGTATCGTAAAGTAACTTAAGGTAAAGTACAAGACCGACCAGGGGGAGTAGTTGGCCTCCGAAACCACCGTAAGGTAGAGGTAGGGGAAAGGTAAGGTCCCAGACCCAGCTGTGGGGGTAGAAGACCTCCGAGGCCATCGTAAGGTATACGTAAGGTAAGGTAAGGTAAGGTAAGGTAAGGTAAGGTAAGGTAAGGTAAGGTAAGGCAAGGTAAGGCAAGTTGGTCAGGGTGAGGTAGGGAATGATGTGGCAACACCTACTCCCTAGAAACATAAACATCCGCGTAACATTTTCTTTTATATACACAAATGTAAATAAATAAGAAAAAAAAATCATAAGATTGCACAGTATTTTGTTCTTCTCAAGACAACAAAACAAATATAAAAACAAGGAGTTCTCCTGCACAGCTTCCCTTCCCTACACAATGTGGGGACAATCTTTTCTCTCCCCGGAATGTTCAACATGCTTAAATCCTCACCTTCTCACCTGTGAGGCAGAGAGAGTCAGGGCAGTATAGGGGGGCCGTGGAGGCAAGACGACGGGGGAAGAAGAAGAAGAAGAAGGAGGAGGTGGTTTGGAAGGTGGGGAAAGGGGGGCGGTGGTGAAGAAGAGGAGGTCTGAAATGGGTGCTGGTGGTGGAGGTGGTGTGGTTGGGGCGCCCCACTAAACGTAGGCATGGGAAAGGATTTACAGAGAGGCGGGGGGACAAGTGTATATACATAACCCACTGTTCATGCATGCATAATACCTGAAGGAGGACGTGTGGTGCCACTAGAGGAGGTATGGCGGCGCCCCATCGTGAGGGGCGTGTCTGGGTCCGGCACATACAATTATCATGAGACATCCAGAGAGAGAGAGAGAGAGAGAGAGAGAGAGAGAGAGAGAGAGAGAGAGAGAGAGAGAGAGAGAGAGAGAGAGCTGAGGAACAGATGGACACGTGCCAGCTGGGTGGGGTGGATGGTGAAGTTCAGGGGTTCACAGGTGAGGCGAGCTTGACGGACGGGTGGAACACGCACAGTAATGGATAGGTGGAATGGTGTAAAGGATAGGTGTAAAGGATAGATAGAACGGGTGAAGGTAATAGATATCTATCTACATATATATCCTGATTCTGTTGGTTACTCTGATGGGCATAGCAACACTGTCATTCATCAAGGACAGGAGAAGGTTGGGACAGATTTCCAGATCCCTTGATCATCTGATAGACAACAGCTGCTGGATCTGTTCTGAATGGCTGGTGGCGGGTGCCATGGCCAACGGAGAAAACGTTGCGACAACGTTTGGTTTAAAAGAGAAATCAAGTGACAATCAGAAAAACATTTTCTTTACAATCCCTTAAGCTCATTAAGTGTGACCCCTGTAGGGTCATTGAGAGGTGAGGTCAAACACCAGGCCATCGTATGTCGTGTTCGAGGATCGCACCGTTGTGCTCAAACGTCGTCGCACCGTCGTGCTTTTAAAGGTCGTGTCATCGTGCGCGAGCGTCGCACCGTCGCCCTCAAAGGTGCCTCCCTGTCGTGCTTAAGGATCGCACCGTTATTGCTCGAGGGTCGTCGTAAACTCATGCTAAATGGTCTTGCTTCAGGAGTCGTTAACCCGATGCGGACATTCCATCATGCCTCGAGTGACCCACATAACTAAATCCAGTTGAACAAACAATTGATGCAGAAAACACACACACAGACACACACACACACACACACACACACACACACACACACACACACACACACACACACATCCTTCTCCTCCTCCTCCTCCTCCTTCAGCTTTCTCGTCCGTCGCCTGTACTCCCAAGGTGATAAGTGATCCAGCAGTCCAGTCCAGTCTGGTCAAGCAGCGCCCGCCACTCACCAGACCAGTCTTCACTCGCCAGTCACCAGACCCATCACTCATGCAGTTGATGCCACCTCGCCAAGACGGTAGTAAAGATACCAGGCTATGAAACACCCCAAGTAAGGGCTACTTAAAAATGTGGCATGGTCTGGAATTTGACATGATTATAATGCGTTCTTGGGGGTGGGTGAGGGAGGAGGAGGAGGAAGAGGAAGAGGACCTGGATGGACGGACTAAAGCACAAATGTTTCCAGTAAGGATAGAATAATTACTTCCCAGTTTGATCCAGAGAACAAGGAAGGTCCAGGGAGCAAAGAGTAGGTACGAGATGTTCCAGGGAAGAGGAAGTGAATGGAAAGGGAGGAGGTAAACCAGGGGAACAAAACCCACCCGCTTTCCAGGCAAGCATGGCTGTTGTGTCTCGACCAGAACCACGACAGCAACGGCGGCGGCGGAGACCGAGGAGGGGGAGAAGGAGGAGAAGGAGGAGGAGGAGGAGGAGGAGGAGGAGGAGGAGGAGGAGGAGGAGGAGGAGGAGGAGACGACGGCAGTAGTTCCAGCATCTTCCAGCCCGGCCCAGCGACGCGTCGGTCGGCAGGGGCACTCTGGCGGCCTAACAATTACCTGGCGCGAGCTTGAGAGACGCAGGCTGAGTGACGAGGCCACGGGATACGCCCAGGGCTCCTTCTAATTAACCAGAGACGCCCACCATGACACACACCTCCACGCCGCGCTCACACACCACCAAGACCACGCCTGTTACCGCTCCTCCTCCTCCTCCTCCTCCTCCTCCTGCTCACGTCCACTGCAGGAGGGGTGGACTTCATCCCTCCTCCTCTGCTTACATCCACTGCAGGTGGGGTGGACCTCATCCCTCCTCCTCCTCCTGCTCACGTCCGCTGCAGGAGGAGTGGACCTCATCTCTCAAGGAAAATATTACAAAATATACCTCCTCATTAGATCTATCAGACACAGTACCTTAAGTATTAATTCAACCCTTAAGAAAAAAAAAATACAAGAGGGTGGAGGGGGAAGAAGACGTCCTTACGAAGCTCGCAGTATACAGAGCGAAGCTCGCATAGCAATTTATCCTCTTTAAACTGGATCCTGGAATGAGTGACACACGTCTTCCTGGAACACCCAGGGATCATTCTCCCCCACGAGTGTTCTAGTGGGTTTAAAAATAAATAGAAAAAAAATATATCCGAATTAACTGGTACGAGTCGGAGCGTTCCCAAGATTTCCTTAAGGGAGAGGATGGGGAAAAATGAACCGTACGAAAAAGCCAGAGGTGAGGGAACCGGGAGGCGACTGGAGGGTGGAGGAGAGTGTGGTGGTGAGGGGAAGAAGGCGCTGTGTCTCCTCTCCCCGCGTTCTCTCCCCTCACTCACACCAGTATCCCTCAGGCCATTCCTAATTAGAGGGAGGAGACGACGTGTTCCAGGAGAGGGCTATTCCAAATATGCTGCTCCGCGTCTGGGGGTCTGTTGTTTGGTGGTGACGGTGGGCTGGGTACCCTTGTTGCTGGTGACAGTGTGGGTCTGTTGCTGGTGACAGTGTGGGTCTGTTGGTGATGACAGTGTGTGGGTCTGTTGGTGATGACAGTGTGTGGGTCTGTTGGTGATGACAGTGTGTGGGTCTGTTGTATTGCTGCTGGTGATGGTGTGTGCGTGCGTGGGTCTGTTGTATTGCTGCTGGTGATGGTGTGTGCGTGCGTGGGTCTGTTGTATTGCTGCTGGTGATGGTGTGTGACACTGTGTGGGTCTCTTGTTGGTGATAAGCGTCTGGTCCGATGTTGATGGGGAATGAATACATCTACCATTGTTGGTGACGGCGGATCCACAGGATACCTCTTTTGGCTGATGATGGTTTAGATCCGCTGTTGTTATTGTTGTGAACGCATGAGAGCCACGGGCGTCGTCAACAAACACTACCCCCCACCTGACGAAGAGAGAGAAAGAGGGGGGAGGGCGCCACTTCACTCCTGTGCCTTCTTTCTCTCTTGCCATGTAAGACCTGTTATCGAAAGCACATTACCACGAAACCGAGGCGGATCGGGTACGAATCAACCACACGTCCTTAAGGCACATTATCACCACAGACTTAACACTGAATCTAACATATGCAATGAGGTTAAACTGACGCAACTCCACTCTGGATGCAAATGACGTACACAAGTGATCTCATGTTTAACATCTCGACAAAGACGTCGGCTACAACTTGCCTGGGTGATCGGAGAACAAGAGGGAGGGGAGGGAAGGAAGGGGGAGGAGGGAAGGCGGCGGGTGAAGGAGGAGGAGGAGGAGGAGGAGGAGGAGGAAGAGGAGGAGGCGGTGGTGGGTGGGTGGTAAAGTGAGGCCCAAGACAGAGCTCTGAGGGCAGAGACGAGCCTCCAAAATCGACTATGAGATATAAGTGAAGTGACTCAAAGAAAAAAACGCCATCCCCCTCCCTCTCCAAAAGTACCTCAAAAAAAAGTGATGTGAGGCGTTCGTAATGCGTTTAAAACCCTCTCCAAAAGTACCTCAAAGAAAAAGTGATGTGAGGCGTTCGTAATGCGTCTAAAACTGTGGAGGCAGAGGAAGCCTATACACCAAGCTTCCCCTTCGTGGGCAATATATACATCACACAAATATTTCCCCTGTCTTTACCTGTGTCCTCCACTTCCCTGAGGCTGAAAGGCCAAGACCAGGAGGGTAAATATGATCGATATTCCAATATTAATCTAAGGGTACAGTGACCCCTAACCGACTATGGCTAAGAGAGCCATCCTTGCCGGGACGCGAGCATTTGTTTTGGTGTGTGTGTGTGTGTGTGTGTGTGTGTGTGTGTGTGTGTGTGTGTGTGTGTGTGTGTGTGTGTGTGTGTGTGTGTGTGTGTGTGTGTGTGTGTGTTTAGTAAACATCGTCCCGGGTGTTGGCCCCTTTTATGACCAATATATCATTAAGTCCTTTAAGAGTTTCACACATAAGGCGTCAGCAGTTCCTACAGGCAAGCTGATGCCTCCACATACACACACACACACACACACACACACACACACTGTGGTGTAGTGAGTTAGCGTTACTGACCATGAGGCCGTAAGTTGCCCCCGCCCAGGATCGAGCCCGCAAGGGTTCGAATTCCTGGCGAGGCAGTAGGACCACAACCAACCCAGGTGTTCATCCTCCCCTCGGAGCTGATCGATAAAGGTGAGACACAGAGAATAGAAGGGGTGAATGATAGGGACGCGGATGGGAGGACAGAAGAGGCACTGAAGGGGGAGATGGTGGGGTTTGAGGATTGGAGTGGCACTGATTACGGGAGAGTTGGGGTGAAGGGAAGAGGGAGAGAGGGGGTGGCACTTAGGATGATAAGGGAAAGGGCGGGGGGGGGGGAGGCCGGCCAGAGTGTGAGAAACGTGGCACTTCGAAGAAAAGAGTTGGAAATGAGGTGGAGAGGATTGGCCCTATGGGGAGAATATTGACACTATGGGGAGAGGATTGGCAATATGGAGGGGAGAGGATTGGCTCTATGGAGGGTAGAGAGTTGGCACTATGGAAGGTAGAAGGGTGGCTCTATGGAGGGAAGAGGGGTGGCACTATGAAGGAGGAGGAGAAGGGTGGCAATGAGGAGGAGCAGCAGAAGGGTGGCTCTATGGAGGAGGAGAAGGATGGTACTGATGAGGTGGCACTATTCAAACTTTGAGGTGCCATAGATTCACACGACCGTCCACGGAAGCCAGTGAGACAAAACCCAAAGACGAAGCTGATCAACATGACTGTCCTTACTTACCAACTGTTTTAAAGTTAGTGAACAGCCTTCGAGCTGATATCACAGTAAACTCTATATTGGCACGAGAGACGAAGTTAACGTAAAAAGAAAATAAATCTGTGTCACTGGAATTGGAGACGAAGAGATCATAAAACATCATCCATCCACTATTGGTTGAATGTAAGGCGGTCCCTCCACCACGTCCTGCTTGAACCAGCCGAATGGTAACACCACAGAGAGGAACTGGAACAAGTTCCCTCCGCCCTCCCTCTAGGGAACACCCTGAACCAGCTTACAGAGGAGGAGGGAGGGAGGAGGACGACTATGGACATGTGAGAGGACTCCGGCAAGAAACAGCCTGACGGATCGGGCTCTCATAAGGCAAGCTTAGTAGTCGCCGGGCTATCTGCGGACGTGGAGGCTGCGCCTGTTGCAGTTCGATCCAGATGTCAACAAATCAAAAAAAAAAAAGAAAAAAAAAGTCTTTTTTTTTTATTCAAACCACAGCGTCGCTTCATCATACGTCTTTCCAACTTGCGACCGGTCGTATCAAACGACCACAAGAGTACTTCCTCCTCCGTCATCTGAATTGGTAATGATGTTTCTTTTTACAACAGTCAACTCCACGACGAACGATGATCATCATAACCTCATACAATACCTGCGAGAAGTACTTTCTCTCCCTCGCTTCCTCCCACACACACACACACACACACACACCACACATGTGCAGCGTGCTGAGTAGACACACACACACACACACACACACCCCTTTGCCCACCTGCGTGCTCATAACTGTGCAGTTGTACACCACCCCCCTTCCCCAAGCCCAGCATTACTAAACCCCCCTCCTCCTCCCTCATCAGGCACAGGTTGTAAAAACTGGTGTTTCCCAGGATAACTCCTTACTTGACTGCTCACAGACGTCCTTCATCTGTCAAGAATAAGTGATGGGGCAGTTTATTGTACCCACTATTGCACGCGTAAACACTTACGCAGTTCCAATCACACGCTCACACACTCTCACATACTCACATGAGGTGCTCAGGAGATGGAAAGGGGCCGAAGGGCATCCCTTACAACCGTATTGAAACTCTCTCCCCACACGGAGCAAATACGGGGACGCAAGCAGTCAATTTACACAGCTGTATCGGGGTCCACAACGAGGCCATTCGACAGTTTCCAAAGACCCGTCTCCGTCAGATCGGCTGTCAGGGTCATGAGGAACCATTCTCAAACAGCCGTGTCTTAAAAATACGGAGGTGGTAGTGGAACACACCTTGTCTCAAGACACGCTTCCAAGCCGTCGTGATCGGAATGCGTGGCAGAGATGTCCCTCTTTCAGGTGATGTGTGTGTGTGTGTGTGTGTGTGGGGAGAGAGAGAGAGCACAGAGGGCGGCGGTGAGTGATGCCCTTGGAAGTGTCCGCGGCGGGGGCATCCCGGCCGTAAATCTAAACCTTCACACATGGTTACTGATACACCTAGTGCAGTGGTGTGAGTGTGGGTGGGTGCGGAACTTCCCCCCCTCTCCAGCTTGTCGAATCCCCAGATACCTCAACACGCTTCGCTCTCCGCCTCCTCCTCCTCCTCCTCCTCTTCCTTCTCCTCGACACCGATCTGGCTGCAACACCTTGATCTCGAGGTGACATATACATGAGCCATTCATGAAGGAGGAGGAGGAATGTAGGAAGGGAAGTGAGTGAGTGAGTGAGTGAGTGAGTGAGTGAGTGAGTGAGGGAGGGAGGGAGGGAGGGAGGAGAGTGGCTCAGTTGTAGGGATCAGTAAATAGTTGATAAGATCTGCTTCAGGTACTGAAGGCTTGCGTCCTCCAGCCTCCCCAAGGCCGCGCTCCGCGACACCCATGCTGAGGGGAGGGAGGCTCAACACCGACCCAACCCAACCACCCCCCCTACAAGCTCATTCCTCCTTGCCTTATTCAGGTACGTGTCTTATTCTCCTCCCTCATTTTTTTTTCTCTCTCTCTCTCTGACGTCGCTCAATCACTCACTCACACACTTGACCTTCCCATTATCCTCCTCCTCCTCCTACAGACGTGTTGTAACAAAAACGCCTCTACATTCAGACTCTCTCTCTCTCTCTCTCAAGATCTTTAGCCTCGCTGCCATTCGTTTAGACTCGATAAAATCCCTGAGGGATTCCCCCTACCTCCTCCTCCTCCTCCCGGACTCTCCTCATTCACGTTGTGACTCAATCGCTCATACCTCCAGCTGTCTCGCCCACGGAGTCTTCCGTCGTGTCTTATCCTGCCCTGCCCCGCTGTGGTGCCTCTGTCGTGTGTGTGTGTGTGTGTGTGTGTGTGTGTGTGTGTGTGTGTGTGTAGCGCCCCAGCAACGCCAAACATCCTTGGCTAGCCAGCTCATTCCCCCGCCAACGGACGCCCCGTCTCTGTGACACACACATCACCACGTCCTTCCTCCTCAACCCCTCACTAGCTGGATAAACACCACGACACACAACCGACGCGCACAAGTGCATCATAATGCGTATTCACACCCCTGTGTCCTGAAAACTATATATGATGCGGGATTATCCTTACAGGATAATCACCCTTTCTCTGCCCTCTCTTAGCCAAAGTCTACATATATCTATTCTCCCTTAGAATCATATATCATATACAACCTCATTATATACTAATGGGGGTATGGGAACCGCATTACCCCATGATACAGTACTGGAGGTATGGAAGCTATACCACCCCATGATACACTAATGGGGGAATAGGAGCCCCAAACGCCCCATCATACATCAAAGGGGGTATGGGTGTACCCCATTATCCCCATGATACAGTAATGGGGGTATGGACGCACCAGCACCTCACAATGTACTAAATAGGGGTACAGAGAGCCCCATCACTCTAACATACGCTAATGGGGGTATGAGAGCCCCATCACTCTAACATACGCTAATGGGGTATGAGAGCCTCATCGCCCCATGATGCACTCATAGGTAAATGTCATCACCACGTCTGCCAACGTCAGTGTTGCAAAGGTAAGACTGGGGAGGTGGGGGGGGAGGAGGAGAGAGGGTGTTGCTCCTGACGAACACGACGGGCTGACACACTGTGGCACACGGCGGCGTCAGCAGGGGGGCAGGAGGGGAGGCGACGTCAGAGAATGAACACGTCTGATGAAGGAAATCTGCATCGGATGAAGATGTCTCGTGCAGGAAGTCAGCCACGAAGGAAGGAAGGAAAACGTCTGATAAACGATGTCAGCATTAAATGAAGGCATCAGATGAAGGAAGTTAGCGGTGAATGAACACAACAGATGAAGGAAGCTTGCGGTGAATGAACACAACAAATGAAGGAAGCTTGTGGTGAATGCACACAGGTGAAGGAAGCTTGTGATGAATGAACACATCAGATGAAGGAAGTTTGTAGTGAATGAACACATCAGATGAAGGAAGCTTGTATTTCAAACTTGTTTTTGCATCACATTATGTAGCACATCTCTCTCTCTCTCTCTCTCTTCTCTCTCTCTCTCTCTCTCTCTCTCTCTCTCTCTCTCTCTCTCTCTCTCTCTCTCTCTGATGTATATCTCCAGCATTTCTCCCACAGTGTCTCTCTCCCCCACCCCCCCCACTTGTTTATATCTCTAGTATCCCTCCCCACCTGTTATATCTCTAGTGTCTCTCATCCCCCCCCCACCCGTATAGATCTCCACTATCTCTCCCCCCTTGTGTACATTTTGCAGTTTAGCCTCCACACACACACACACACACCCACCCTCCACCTTGTATATATCTCTCTCTCAGGACGCCACCCTACGTCTTGGAACGAAGAGACTTTGGAGGGAGAGAGACAGAGACAGAGAGAGAGAGAGAGAGAGAGAGAGAGAGAGAGAGAGAGAGAGAGAGAGAGAGAGAGAGAAATTGAGAGAGAGAGAAATTGAGAGAGAGAGAAATTGAGAGAGAGAGAGAGAGAGAGAGAGAGAGAGAGAGAGAGAGAGAGAGAGAGAGAGAGAGAGAGAGAGAGAGAGAGAGAGAGAGAGAGAGAGAGAGAGATCAGCAAATAAATACGTTGGCAAAAAAAATATTCCTTATGAAGGCGACAAAGACAGCTCTCATGCTTGGCTTTTATGTTTGTTTTTCTCTTCTTTTTTCTTATTCCACAGTTCTACGTTTTGCTTATCATGGGGACATTAAGTCGTCTCTGTTCTTCTGTTTCCACTGTTCAGGTGTTCTATCTCCTCTAGAGAACACCTACTCTCCTCTGCCCTTGAGGAAGAACAGGAGACACAGCATGAGCAACAGCGTCAGCTCCATCATCACCAGGAGGAGGAAGAGGAGGAGGACGAGGAGGAGGAGGACGAGGAGGGACAGGTAGAAGAAAAGATGCAGCATGAACAGTAGCAGCAACAGTAATAGCAACAGGAGTAGGGAGGGAGGGGGAGACGTTACAACAGCAGCAGAAGCAGCAGTAGTAGAAGCAGCAGAAAAAGTTGCTGCAAGAATACTTAAGAGGAGGAGGAGGAGGAGGAGGAGGAGAACAGCAGGAACAGGAGCCTCGTCCAGCCAGCCAAGGATCAAGCCAGCAGCTAGCCAGCCAGCCATCCATGCAGCCAACCAGCCAAGGATCAGGCCACAGGCCAGCCAGCCAGCCATCCATGCAGCCAACCAACCAAGGATCAGGCCACAGGCCAGCCAGCCAGCCATCCAGCCAGCCAAGGATCAAGCCAGGAGCCAGCCATCCAGCAAGCCAAGGATCAAGCCAGCAGCCAGCCATCCAGCCAGCCAAGGATCAAGCCAGCGGCCAGCCAGCCATCCAGCCAGCCAAGGATCAAGCCAGCAGCCAGCCAGCCATCCAGCCAGCCAAGGATCAAGCCAGCAGCCAGCCAGCCATCCAGCCAACCAAGGATCAAGCCAGCAGCCAGCCAGCCCTGACACAGCGTAAGTGAGACCAGCGGACCAGCGTCAATTAAGGCAGGGGGGGCCTCCTAGAGGCTGAGCGGGTGGTTCAGAGGGTGCCACTCAGCGCCCTGCTATTGTTTACCGAGTGCCACGGGGGGAGGCAGTCTCATTGTTGGACGGACGTGGCCCTGTCGAGGCTCACAAGCACTCTTCCTCCTCCTCCTCCTCCTCCTCCTCCTACCCCTGAGGGGGCACGAAACCAACCCCTCCTCCTCCTCCAATCCCCCCTTTCTCCCCTCTACTAACCCCACCCCAACCCCCTCACCTCCAACAAGTCTCTCCCTCACAGATGGGAGAGGGAGAAGATGGGAAGGGCCAACATTCTCTCACTACCGTAGCCATCAAGGAGGGTGAGGGAGAAGACGCCACTCAACCCTCTGCCTCCTTGCCTTGCGTGCACCACACCTGCTCCTGCCACTGCTACTGGAGGAGGTAAGGAACACAAGGAGAGGTCCATTATCCTACCAGGCAACACTAGAGCGGCGCAACACCAGACGAGATCACTCCCCTTACCACGCAACACAAAAGCAGGTCACTTCCCCAGCAGGCAACACCTAAGGCAGGCTCTTCACCCATCATTTTGGCAAACTCGAGGAGTTAAGATTCCCCACAGGCAACACAGACAACACTAAGGCAAGATGCAATACCCAGTAGGCAACACCTGGGTAGACTGCTTCACAAGCAAGCAACACCTGTGAAAGTAAGCTTTTACACCATCCTTCCCCCCACCTGCAAGCAACAGCAGGTCAGGTGCACACACCCCACTACAAGACAACACTAAATCATGCTACTCCCCCAGCAACGTACAGCAGGGGAGGTCAATACCCCCTATCAAGGGTTGGTACTCTCCCCCCGCAACGTATACCACGGCAGGTAACTCTCCCAGCCACACTACATCGCCACCAACAAGGTGTACCAAGAAAGCGATACCAACACAGGTTCCCAAGGCAGTTAAGAAGTAACACACCCTCGTACCAAGCAATACTAGCAATGCAAACTACACCCCCCTCCCCACTCCAACAGGGAAAAAGAAAGCAATTTACTTTACCCTTGAAGAAAGCACAGGAAAAAGGTTCCTTCCTTACCAGCAAGTAACACTAGGGAAAGTAAATTCCACTCAAAATAGGTAACAGGAAAACAAACTATTCCCCCAGCAAGTAAGCAACACTAGGACAGCACAACCCTAGCAAAGGAACACTCATGCCATCACCAAATAACACTAAAATGGGGTAATTTTCTAGCCAGAAACACTCAGGTAACTTATTCCCTTAAAAAGAAAAAAAAAGTAGTCCTTTCCTGCCTAGAAACACTTACGTTAATAAGTTAACTCGCAACACAAACACAAAAGTACCTCCTCAGGCACCAACACTAAGAATAGTGCATATTAAGCAAGCACCACCAGCCCACAAAGCAACACAAGTCATTTCAGGAATCAAATACACCCACACCTTCACCTCAGACAGCAACACAAACACAATCAAATGCAAGCTGCAACACAATAGACAGGTAACCTTCCTACCACGGAAATACAAGAGTAAAACAAAGAAAACAACATCCAATCATCTTTCTTAATTGGGTTAATTAAACAAATTAACTAATAAAAAAGAATATATATATATATATATGTGTGTGTGTGTGTGTGTGTGTGTGTGTGTGTGTGTGTGTGTGTGTGTGTGTGTGAATTTTGCTTTGTAATCATGTCAAAATATCGAATTCCACAGTTTCTACTACCAACATACGTCAATAGATAAAAAAAAAAAAAGAAATCAAACGGCCTATTTACCAATAAATTGCCTATGTACAAACCCCAAAAAATTATCCTCCGGGTCGACCATTTCTCACCAAAAAAAAACCTATGAACGTAAAACGGTATATTCAACCCTTTCGTCTTTGATTGAGGCGCAGTCTCTGGCGCCCAACTTTTGTCTTATGCCAGAGGAAAAGGCTTCATTAGGCCCACAATCACGTAACCACAGACTGGAAAATGAGAAGCGGGCAAAGATGAATGAAAGAAGCGGAAATTGATCGAAAAAAAGAGAGAAAAAAAAAGAGGAAACCTAAGGTGGCGCTAGATCGCAATTTACATGGAAAAAAAAAAAGAAGAATAAACGAATGAAGTAAATAAAACTATGAAATTTACAAGTTTGAAACATTTTCTTTTTTTTTTTTTTGGCGTTAGCTGAGAGGGCACGGGCTATTGAAGCCCTAATCAAGGCCTTATCATAAATGATATATATATATATATATATATATATATATATATATATATATATATATATATATATATATATATATATATATATATATATGTACACACACACTAGTCTGAGCCAGGTACTTATTTCATCGACCAACCCCTTGGAATAGATGAACAGCTGAGTTGACTGTGGACCGACTGCCGCAACCAGGAATCGAACCTACGTCCTGCTCGACCCTGGGCGGCCCGTGAATGCGTTCATGGTCAGGAAGGCTAACCGCCACACCATGGGAGTTGCACATCTCGTTGGGAGATCAGACAGACAGTTTCCAAAAAACGTACCAGACGATTATTATAGAACATGGGAAATATCGTAATGAAGGAGAGTAAAGAAAAAGGGAGACGTAAGATATAGCTTTTGAATGGTTTATAAAGTGTTGAATCACTCGTCAAAGAATCGGCATCAGGTCCCTCCTTAACTCCACTGGTTCGCCAGTCAAATGAAGCCACCGGGACCCCAACTTGCCCCCGGAGCTAATGACACACGACCAAGTATCCCGAGAATAATATAACGAAGCCAAATCGCGTGTGCGCTAAAAAAGCACACAGTGGACGCAGCTGGGTAAGGTGGGTTTACTTAATATACAAGTTATGTTCCTCTGATTCCCTGACCCTACAAGGCTTGAGTCGGTTGCGGGGCGACGTCAGGATCGGCCTTGTAGATCTCCTTGTCCCTTCGTCAGGGTCCGTTCCCCACTGTGACAAAACCTGGTTACCTGGGTGTCAGAACGTACCACTAGGGTACAGGTCTGGGATGATCCGTCAGCCAGGTAAAGGCCGGACTTGTGGTGGGAGATGGGAGGGTGATGTACCTAGTGTTGGTACCGGGTGGTGATCTGTTCACAGCAGCGTACCGGGAGCACCAGGTACTCTTGAATATACCGGGAGATGGTTGGCTTGTTTACATAAGACATCATGTCCACACACACACACATACACACACGTCATATGATCAGAGGTCCTCAGGCCAAAGGACTCCCTCCCCAGGGCTTCGTTAGATAATCTTGGGCACCTGTAGGAAGGAGTGAAGGAGAGAGCTTAGGGGTGAAGGGGAAGACAGGGGGATCGGGTCCTTGCCTATATATGTATTCCTGGGAAGTCTTGAAGGATGCCAAGGATTCTCAGCGATGGATTGGTCACAGAGAAGGAACATTACTGTGATCTCTCTTCTCGTGTGTTCATGATGGGAAAAACTCTACTAGCAAAAGACCTCCAACCCCATCCGGCTAAACTAGCCAATCAGCGTGTACATCCATGAAAACTACTATCCCTCAGCCAATCAGACGTCGGAGTCGACAAAGCACCCCCAAATCACGTCTCCCTTCCCACCTAATCAGCATATCAAAGTATATCACATTTATGTTTCTGATCTTCGAGTAGAATCAAACAGAAGCCAAGTGTCCACAAAATTAACATTTCCTTCAGGTCACTCAGATCTGCCTCCCCTCTCCCTCATCCCTAACAACCCCACCACCTCCCCTTCCTCCTCCTTCTAGTGGAGGAGCTAATCATAGGAGAGAAATCCAAATTACCAATCACCTCCACAACCTGAGAGGGAGGGGGAGGGAGGAAAGTGGGGGAGGAGGGAGCTGATGAGAAAACCCAAGCCACGAGAAGCAAGTGTACATAACAGATGAGGTACCTGCAATAAATAGATTTACCTGCACTACATACAGAGGAGGAGGTACCTACACTACACACAGAAGAGGAGGTACCTACACTACACAGAGAAGAGGAGGTACCTACACTACACAGAGAGGAGGTACCTACACCACACACAGAGGAGGTACCTGCACTACATACAGAGGAGGTACCTACACTACATACAGAAGAGGAGGTACCTACACTACACAGAGAAGAGGAGGTACCTACACTACATACAGAGAGGAGGTACCTACACTACATACAGAGGAGGTACCTACACTACATACAGAGGAGGTACCTACACTACA
>NC_092280.1:27172430-27217430 GCF_036320965.1 Panulirus ornatus | reverse complement strand
AACGTGCTGGCAATTTTGCTAGAACGCGAATGCGCTCTAATTTGCGTTGAAATCCGGGAAAATGTAGAGGCCATGTGACAGGTTGATTGTCAGTGTATCACTAAAAAATTCCAGGGCACATGGGGGTAAAATTATATAAATTACTCTGCCGGTGACAATCCAGCCTCATATTTCAAGTGAATAACGCGATAAATCACAGGGGAAACGCATGGATTTAAAATTGGCCATATCCGGGACATCTATGCTCGTCGTCCGAATAAAATGTGATATAAACTGCAATATTCCCCAGCATTACCTGCCCAGGATTTGTAGACAGAGGGAGGGAGAGGGTACCGAAGGTGTGTGGGGGAAAGAGGGAGGGGTTGGTGGTTGGCTGGGGTCGTGTATGTGTGTGTGGGACCTCGAGGGAAGGAGGAGAAGGAAGCGATCTCATCCTGGTGCATAGCCACACACACGCACACACACACACACACACCTCAACGCTACACAACTAACCTTTCCAGTGTGCAAACGGCCCCACGCCCTCTCCTGGCCTCTTATGACTATGCAATGTGTTGCTAGCCCATACTCGTCCCTTGCAAGCAACGGAGGAATTATGCAACAAATGCATTTGCAGAGCGCTTTGTCCACGTCAAGGCTGAGTGCATAATGTACGCATCTCTCCTCCCCAACTCACTCAGTCTCCACGTGGACAGGCCCACAGTGTTGACCCAGTACTATCAGGTTACCCCCAAAGACCACCACACTAGTGCCTCCGCGACCAGCGCCGCATCTCACCGGCGTCATTTACGGTGCTTCTCAAACCGTCGGAGCGATGAGAACAGAGCTATTGGGTGGGAGGGGGAGAGAGGAGGAGAGAAGACTCGAACGCTTCGGAACTGCTTCGAAACATCGAGTTCCTGGGAGACACAGGTGTTGGTGGTCAAGTCCGGGTGGAGGCGGAGGAGGAGGAGGAGATGACAGCGAGACCCGGGACAAGAGAGATGGGGTAGGCGGGGATGTCCCCACCAGCCGGCCGGGCCAGCTAGCCAGCCACCCCAGGGTTGGCCATCACCTCCACATTTCACTGTCGAGACAACTGGCCGCTACAATTTTGATGAGTGTCCACCGTCGCCGCTGTCAAGCCGTTCCTACCCCCCAAATTCCTTTATCGATTGCCTTATTCAGATTGCAAACTTCATCAGTGGAGCAGTTCAACGGCCGACCAGCGGCGGAGGCAGCGACGTTGTCGGCCTCCTCCTCCTCCTCCTCCTCCTCCTTCTCCTCCTCGCACCTGGCCGGCCCCCCAGCACCGCCGCCTAGCTGCCCTTACCTCGTCAGGAATCACTCAGACCCGCGACAAGAGGATGACGGCGGTGGCGACAACGGTGAGGGAGCCTGTGAGAGGAGGAGTGAGGGGAGAGGAGGGAGGAGCGCTTGGCGACGGAGGGAGGAGGTTGGGGGTGAACGGATGAGAACCAACCCTTCCACCAACCCTCCCTCCCTGCTGGACACACCACAAGACAGAAATAATTCCACTCACCGTTGTACACACCTCCGAGGCTTTTCGACCACTCACTCACACTCACCTGCGAAAGAAGGGGAGAGAAAAAAATGATTTAGAATATGATCGCAAAGCGCTTTAACAACGCCATCTAAAACATTCCTTAAACCTATAACAAGATGTGACGAGAGATGGACCGTACGTGTTACAAAAATTGAGCTAGAGGCCCAAGCCATGCTTGTCACAAAGGCAGACAAACTGCAACTTATGCATATGTAAATTCTGGGCTGTGACTAGCAGACGAATTATTCCACCTCCCTCGACCCGCCTCCCTCCTCCGCCCAACTGTATTCACGGGGTACTCATCATCGCTCTGATGGGCTCTTGCTTCCTCCATGAAAAACCTCCATATTCATCGTCTTCACCATGACCCTCACACCATCTTCCCCATCATCACATTGCCTATTCACCACACTTGCCCCGATTATCATCTCAAACACACTATTTCCTTCACCATCACCTTTACACTTCCCTCTCCATCATCACAAGAGCGCCACACATCCTCCCCCCTCCGTCTCACCACACACTATTATCATCCTCATCATCACCATCACCAGCCATCACTATCACCAAACGTTTCTAATCACTATCACCATACACCCCTATAATATCATACTCCTAACTTCACTCTCACATAAGGGTCATCACAGCAACACCATCATCACCATCGCTTTCACCATCAACATCACCACCACACCGTCTTCACCATCAATAAAGAATCTACAACATCAAGTCACACCATCCTCCCCACTCTTCTCATAACTACAACACCCGCTCCATCATCACCATTCTCCACCTAACAACAACCTCATATCCCTCGTCGTCATCTTGGCCATATCACCACAAGCTCACCATCATATCGCAACCTTCAACGCCTTCCTCATCAGTCACCATCATTATCAAAACACTCCCACCAAAATTCACAACAGCCTCATCGTCATTACCAACGGCTTATTAGTCTTACGACCATCATTTGATCCTGTCAAATGCCAACGAAGTCTTTAGACCAGTTGTCAAAATGAACCCCTTCGATCCATGACAGCTGTCATACCCCTGTGGCACTTTCCGAGGCCCCAGACGACACCACCCCACCCCCAATGGAACCACCACCACCACCACCATCCAACCCGGTTGCCAGCAATCCCTTAGGGCACCTCTAACCTCGTCCTGTCTTGAGGGGATGGAGGCCGGACTTTATCGGACCTCAGATGTCACCTGGAGTGGGCCTTTTCTGGGATGAGAAGACCCCTACGGGAACTTGATCCCATATCTGGGTAGTTTTTCCTCAAGGGGCATCAATCCTAGTCGTCGGTGACCCGTAGGATACCCGTCCAGACTTCAAGCTGTACTATCCCATAGTCCACGACCCAGGAAGGCTACATGTCTTGTGGAGACCTCACGCCACAGCACCCGCTACCGAACAAACCCCCCCTTACCGACCGACCTTCCTTCCTTCCTGGGCTCATCGTGAGGTGGTTCCACCACACAATGGCCATGTTAATGTTTGGTGTCTCGCGTCCGTAATTCATAACCTCCCTCGCTTTGTTCCCAGGTGGAGTTTTGCTCCGGCGCGAATCGTCGCGGTTGTCGCGGTGAGAAATATGGAGAAGGGCGCCCGCCGTCAGGAGGTGAGAGCGCCCTCCGTCAGGAGGTGAGGAAGAGGAGGAGGAAGAGGAGGGCCTATGAAATGGGGAAGCGCTTCGCAGCTCTGGATTAGGTTCCCAACACCTTTTTTTGGGGGGGAGGGGGCGAGGTTTCGATCTCTGGAAGAACAGACAGTCCATCAGCACGACGGTACGATCCATTGGCACGACGGTACGATCCATCAACGCGACGGTACGATCCATCAACGCGACGGTATGATCCATCAACGCGACGGTACGATCCACTAGCACGACGGTACGATCCACCAGCACGACGGTACGATCCATCAACGCGACGGTACGATCAATCACCACGACGGTACGATCAATCACCACGACGGTACGATCCGTGAGCAGGACGGTACAACAACTTTGCCATATGAAGACTTCCTCTTTTTTTGAACCTGACCCTTAATTCAAAAGGGTCAGGTTAAAGGTCCAGGCTATCATACCTAAAAGGTTCAGCCAGCCTTGGTGTTTTAAGGGTCGAAACCTTTGTAAACGCAAGGGTTGAACCCTTTGTAAACGCAAGGGTTGAACCCTTTGTAAACGCAAGGGTCGAATCCTTTGTAAACGCAAGGGTCGAACCCTTTGTAAACGCAAGGGTTGAACCCTTTGTAAACGCAAGGGTTGAACCCTTGTAAACGCAAGGGTTCGAACCCTTTGTAAACGCAAGGGTCGAACCCTTTGTCAATTCAAAGGGTCATACTGCCGACAGAGGTAAACTTCTGACAGGGGTAAACTTTGCGAACTAAAACAAATACGTAGAAAAAAAAGAAAGCTCGTTTGATGAAAGACTTATTCATGTTCCTTTCAGAGCTATTAACTGTAGTAATTTACAGAGTAATGACCATTAAAATAGCTTAAATTGATGGCTTAAATTCTATTATGGCCTCAATTGCCACGTCTGGTATTCAATCTGGTCCATGGAAATTTATAAATGGAGGGAAATTGTTACAGACTTAGATGGAGTGATTTGTATATTTGGATTTTTCAGTCTTAGGCAAATTTTGGAATAGGATTATACCGCCGTGTGAAAGGACTGGCTATTTCCACGTTCATTCCCGGGAATATGATGAAGCGACCCTTGAGCACGACGGTGCGACCCTTGAGCACGACGGTGCGACCCTTGAGCACGACGGTGCGACCCTTGATCACGATGGAGCGACCCTTGATCACGAAAGTGCGACCCTTGAGCACGACGGTGCGACCCTTGATCACGATGGAGCGACGCTTGAACACGAAGGTACGACCCTTGAGCACGACGGTGCGACCCTTGAGCACGTGAACACGTTCCTTAAGCACTACGTTACGCCCCTTAGGCACGACGGCACGGCCCTCAAGCACGACCGTACGCCCCTTGGGCACAACGGGGAAAGTCTACTGAGTACGATGATCTCGCCCTTGAAACTGATGCTTAAAGAATCACCACAAAGTCCACACCATTGCAACGGAAGGTCGTACCGTCGTGCGCAAGGACCGTACCATACCATTATGCTTAGAATCTTAACACAGACACAAAAAAGGGCATTCCAAACTACCACCATGAAACGAGAAGAAATCAGTTTCCTGTAATAATGAACAAGGCGGATGGATGGAGATAGACAGATATAGAGAGAGCGATAGATGGAACGAAAAAGGTGTCTCAGCCAATTGAGTGAGAGTTGAGGAGGAGTTGGAGGACGACCACCACCAAAGGACTCACCTTCGCCCTCATTATGCACTGATGAGGAAGACAACGTGAGACGCAACTCGGGAATGACTAATCGTGCTAATGCAGAGGTAAAACTAATTACTTTCGAGTGAGTTACATTCTCACTGCGCTCCGTCCCTCTTAAGAACCCGGGAGGAGGAGGAGGAGGAGGAGGAGGAGGAGGAGAAATGTATATAAAAAAAAAAGGAGAAATACATAAAGGCTCTGTAATGATCATCTTGAGAGAAAATGTTTTTGGGATGTTCGTAAAAATTGAGAAGAAATATCACACACACACACACACACACACACACACTTGATCAACTTTTTTTTTTCTCCCTCTCTCGTTCACCATCAATTTCTCATCCACCCGTCAATCCACCGTGGAACCATCCACCTGTAGTCACACGCGTCAATGGACACCCCGGCGTCTCAAGAAATTAACTGGCAATAAATGGGATGATTGCTTACACGGTCCACGCTGAGGAGAATGGCGAAAGAAAGAAAGAGAGAGAGAGAGAGATATTGTTGCCAGAGAACAACACCTTGGTCATCTGGAACTCAACACACACATCATGCCTCCTCACGCCACCGTCATGCCTCACACACCCGTCCCTCCTACACACACACACACACACACACACACACACACACACACACACACACACAAAAGTCATGCCTCACTCCACCGTCCCATCTACACACACACCACACATTCATGCCTCACCCACGTCCCTCTTACATACACCAAAGTCATGCCTCACTCCCATCCTACCTACACACACACACACACACACACATAACAATCATGCTTCACCCCCATTCCATCTACATACACCACACAGACATGCCTCACCCCCTCTCACCTTCACCTCTCCCAATGATTCACGGCGGAACAGGAAATACGAAGGAAAAAATAAGAAAGAATTCAGAAAATGATGAGGAGTCACTGCTATATGAACTCCGTGTCGCACGGGCAGAGTGTATACACACTGACGATGAAGTGGACGTAGAAAACAAAGGAAGGATACGTCTACAGGTGATCTCTTGCGGGAGAGAATCGAGTTAAATAAAAAAGACACAACTGGTGGGAAAGAAACACGACACACTTACTAAACACCGAATCCCTGCCACTGCATAAGAAACAAATATAACCACTTAAAAAAACAGATAATCTGGTATTTCCGTTGGATCACCCACTCACTGATTCACTCACTCACTCACTCACCTTCCAAGAAAACACTCGCGTACCCTAAACTCACACTAAGGTCTTTTAAAAGTGTCTCTATGTATGCCTATTCTGACTACCTCCTGAAGGGGTACTGGTCGAAGACTCCGCCGATGTCGAATCCCTTTAGTTATCTGTGTACCAACACGAAGGCTGAAGACGGTAGGTGGGAGGGAGAGACAGAGAAAAAGACAGAGGCCATCACCCTGTTGGTCTATCGGGGACCAGCAACCGACACTGCGAAACATTGTGAGATGAGCACCAGGCACTTCGATGAAGACCACCCCACACCACCCACCTCCTCTTCTTCTTCCTCCTCCTCCTCCTCCTGCTGAAACGCCGCTCGGGTTATGCGATCGCCACTAAAAGTAGTTAGTAACTCATTACTTGATGCAATTAACAAGAATAACTTTTATCGTCGGCGGGGCCTGAGTTATGACCCACCGCGGACCTCATCATCATAAATCCTGTCGTCAAAATTATGGTGATGAACACAAAGAAGGCGTAGCGTTGATGAGAGGCAGTGGGTGGTGCGGCAGAGGAGCTGGAGGCCGTCTCCTCCTCCTCCTCCTCCTCCTAATCCTCCTCCTCCTCATCCTCTTCCTCCTTCTCCTCCTAATCCTTCTTCTCCTCCTTCTCATCCTCCTCCATCTTCCTTCCTGGTCCCTAGGTACATGTCCTCCTTCTTTTTCTCTCTCCTCTCATAATTTTCTTTTTCATTCTTTTCATTCTGCTTCTTTCTTTCCCATGAAAAGTTTTTTTTTAATGTTTTTTCATTCTTTTTCATTAATGTTTGTTTAACAAGTTTGCTCATTACCTTCGATCTCTCTGCCATATCCCTTTGTTTTCTTTCCTTTATTATCCTCAATTTACTATATATATATATATATATATATATATATATATATATATATATATATATATATATATATGTACATGTATATTCTCCTTACTCTCCTGTCTTAATCTGTTAATTTCATTGTACTTACTTCTATCTCCTATTTCTTTTCTTAAGTTCTCCCTCTTCCTTTTAAAACCTCTAGGTTTCCCTTCGCTCCACCATTCGCAAGATCAATCGTCTCCTCATGGCTTCCTCCACGGACGAGACTTGACGAGAGATCGAGACATTCTCCCTCCTATGCATTCTCTCCAGTAGACACCAAGACTCATACGCACTTCTTTACGCTCCCTCTGTGCGTATATGATTCCTCTCTATCCCTCCCCCTCGAAACCTGAAATAGAGACGCGCTCGCTCACCTCACCACGGGCACAGACTGAGCTATAAACCTCCCCTACGACAGATGGTGTGAGGAAAGCGACTGCTCTAATTACCTCCTTTATTTCACCATCCACGGGACTTCTTCCTATGATTACTACTGCCCCCCCCCCAGTCGGGTTATCAGCGGAGGGCGCGGCGGACCAACGACGAAGGGCGTCATAGGCCGGTGGGAAGCGTTAGAGAATAGGTGCACAGTGGGTCAGTGGGGTAATAGGAGCAGTGGGTCAGACTAAGGGGTGGGTACGGTGGTGGGTTCTCAGGGTATTACAGACCCCGTAGGGCGGTGGATGCCAAGGTGTGTGTGTGTGTGTGTGTGGGTCGGATGTTGGAGGGGGACTGAGTAATATATGGTTTACACCTGTACGTCTTTATGAGCTGGTAATGGACTCTGGCTGAAGAGCAGGTGTTAATCTTTAAACCACAGGAAGTGAGGTAAATGTGTTGATGAGATTGGTCAAAAGCACACACACACACACACACACACACACACACACACACACACACACACACACACATACACACAGACCCAACCCAGACCAAGTGGGGGGTTTAGAAGACACTCGACGACCACACCAGGTGTTCTCTCGTCCTCTTACCCAGTTAACCCAATTAACATTGCCATACAGGACCGAAGACATTACCTGCTGAGTTACAGAATTCCATGGGCCTTATACATCGCTGTATCGATTTAGTGAAACATCTGAATCACTCGTACACAAGCTAAAAGCTCGAACGATCATTAAGCAGCAAATACAAAAGATAAAAATGATCATAAACACTCGGGAAACACAAGAAAGCGCCGTCCCTCGTCTGTATTTTAAGATGGTGTTCTGTCTCAACGAGTCTGGGTTGAATGTGAAAAAAAATTAATCCAGAGACGACGTGATGAAGGGAAATAAACCGTATGTACACTTGGAGACCCCACGTGTTTAACATATTATAGCCAAATATTGGGAACAGTACGAGATAACCCCCAAATTTATATAAAAAATGTATATATATATATATATATATATATATATATATATATATATATATATATATATATATATATATATATATATATGAGAGAGGGAAAGAGAGTTAGCAGACTACATATATAGACAGCCAAAACACTCTACAAGCACAGTGCTATCACAAATCACCCTCAAACATCTCCGCACATAAACAGTTGGGCGACCATAGGCATCCAACACTTTCGTTCTGCAGTCTCTCTCTCTCTCTCTCTCTCTCTCTCTCTCTCTCTCTCTCTCTCTCTCTCTCTCTCTCTCTCTCTACCTAACAAACTCCCCAGCCAGAAGAAAAAAAACAGAATCACACTGAGCAACCTTCGCTCAAGAGACCCAAGCCGCAAGTACCCAGAATAGCGACAGGGTTGCTGTCGATGTGTGATGACTATGATGATGATGATGAGTACCACCACGACCACACTACTGGGTACGTGGGACGTCTCCCTCAAGTGTTTGTGGTGAGGAAGAGGAAGAGGAGTTCCAGCAGCTGAAGACTGAGGGACGTCAAGATTGATAGAGATGGGATGGGTGAGGTGGAACACCCCCAGCTCTCTGTATTTACCATCAGCATCAATCAGCTTCTCGGACCTCGAAGGCAATCATCACCAAAGGACCACGACCAATTACAGTTTCTGGACCAGATCGTCAAAACCCGCTATCGTGAGAATGTTCACGGCGTGGTGCTGGGGGCCCCAAAGGAACATTGCCGCCGCCGCACGTGAGAGATGTGTAACAGAAAAGAAAAAAAAGAAGAAATGGCAAATCTGAGTGTCTTCTCTTCGGTATAAAAGAAGAAGGCACGTATCACGGGGCATCTACAGCCCACATCGTGGTGTCACCTGTTTTTCGAGTGATAATAGACTTGCCTCTTAAATGAAGACAGATTGCACGAGCCGGGAGGGAAAAAATGATAAAGGTAAAGAGCTCTTGTTTAACTGCGGGAGGAGGGAGGTAGACGTCGAATCGGTCAACCCTTGAGTTGCCAGTGGTCGCACAACATCTGTGTCACGTAGCAGCCTGACGTGGGGGGAGGGAGGATGTGTGTGTGTGTGTGTGTGTGTGTGCTGTTGTGTGACCTATCCAAAGGAAGGAGGAGGAGGAGGAGGAGGACGACGACGACGAGTAGGAGGAGGAGGAGGAGGAGGAGGCATGCAAGTCCCCAGCTCTCAAGGAGGGAAGCCAAAGAGTTATCTGGAGAGGTAGAGACGCAACGTTATCTCGAAGAGTGAGATCTGGAGAGGTAGAGACGCAACATTATCTCGAAGAGTGAGAGGTTTCTGAAGTTCGGAAGCGAGGCAGAGGAACTAGTTCATAAGGCGAACTGCTTCTGACTGATTTATGTCGAGAAGAAAGATGGAGGGATGGAGGTGTGTGGGCCTGACTAGTCAGCCATGCTGCAAGGCATATAATAAATGCAGAAGACCTGCAGCAGCAAACAGCTTGGTAAAACAGGTCCTCGTCACAGAAGCCTGGTCACAGACATAAGGCCTTCTGAGGCAGACGAGAACAAGACCATGAAACATGTGTATTGCAGGTGTAAGATATACTCCAGGTGTAAGATATACTCCAGGTGTAAGACATACTCCTTTAGAGTTGTATTAACCCATTGTACAGCACTGTCGCTGCTCCGTTGAGAATAATATGTAAAATCGACAAATAATAATCAGTGTTTTATGCCAGACTCGTCTATTTCACTGATGTGTTTCCTAGAGGAAAAACTGATGCTAAATGCATTGATATACCGGTCGTCAAGGGGTTGTAACACGAATATATATGATGAAAATGAGTGTCTGGAAGCTTTCAAGTCGACTTAATTATGAGTAACTGACCGCGAGCTTCGTACATCAACACAAAATTTGTTTACATGTCTTCAAGACATCTCCTCCTCCTCCTCCTCCTCCTTCAGTAGAGATCTCGTACCCAGGTGGTCGGATGGACCATTCGCCAGGGCAATGCTACTGGAGGGAACGAGTCCAACAGTTCCTCAAGGAGGAGCTGCACTGGGGAAGAACCCTGTAAGGCAAGGAGGAGGACGAGGAGAAGGAGGAGGAGGAGGGGGACGAGGAATAAGTAAGCCAGCCAGCATGGTTACCACGCCAGAGGATGTCAAGCGCTCTCACAGCTCCATGATGTAGTAGTAACTGGTCCCTTGCGATAGCGTCTGATTACTGGTAATAAATTGATGTGGGCCATTTTACGTGTCAGAGCGGGCCAACAGGTGACCAAGGGACGGGGGAATGAGGAGGAGTCGGGCATGAGGGTAGAGACAAAGCCATATCACATGGCAAGTTGCAGGGAGATCTGAAAATAAAGCCACGGTCCATGAGGTTGTTTTCCCTTACTCTCTTTCCAGGGAAAAAACGAAATCATACTTGACCAAGCAATACGCTTCCCTAAGGTTATGTACAAGGACTCCCCTGAGCACCTCCACAGGTCGGGTTGTGAGTGAAGATGAGAGTGAGATGGATGCACGGAAAGGAGTGGAAATGTGTATGAGTTTTGAAATGCTGTTGATCACTCGAAACCACGTCATCTGTGCTTGTTAGGACCATGGTTTATGCTGCTGGGGTGTTGCTGATTCCCAGGACCATGGTTTCTGCTGCTGGGGTGTTGCTGATTCCCAGGACCATGGTTTCTGCTGCTGGGGTGTTGCTGATTCCCAGGACTGAGGAGCCGGGAGAGGAGGAGTGGTGTAGCCTACATATCGTCTGCACCCTTTCCGTCAGAGCAGACCTGAATGGAAAAGGAGATCCGTTGTACATAATGGCGTGGGTAACACCCTGGCAGGAACACAGGGAGAATAGCTCAGAGCACTCGAGAGAGAGAGAGGGGGAGGAGGAGGAGGATGGTCTCTGATGAGGACGCAGTAAAGACCATGATGAATAAACCAGCAGAAAACCGGACGAATATGAGTGGCGGAGGACGAGACCTCCACGACGATTAGGCCTTTAAGAGGAGGGAGGAAGACCTGGAGTAGGAGAAGGAGGAGGCGAGGCAGGAAGACAAGTGGGAAGAGGAGGAAGAAGAAGGTAGGAGGAGTTAGGAGAAAGACGACTCCACCCGGCCCGACTCTGCCGTCCACCCACCCACCCACCACCAGTCAGCTTCTGTTATATTTATGTGGCTCCATCTTATCACCTGCACCAACATTATATCTGACAGGCCTCTCTCCCTCACTCACTCGGCCACTGCCCATCCTCCCACAACCACCGACATCGTCCAAGTCGTCGTCAGCAGTGGCGTTGTACGAGCCGCCGTCGTCAGCGGCTAACCATCACTACACCACGGCCATTACCACCATCATAATAACACTATCCTCAACATTGTCCGGTCCTCCCATGAACGCCGTCACCATCGCCACACGATACCAACCACCGCGACTCCACCACCACCACGCTACCGTGGCCTCCATCCCTCCGCCGCTCCCTCACTGCCACCATCACCGTCATGGATTCGTCCCCAATCTCCACCAATCGGTCATGCAGCACCCGGTTTATTAGCACTTTGGCTCTGGTTTACGCCTCGCCATTACCGACCACTGTATTTCATCCTCCTGCAAAATATACCCACATTCTTGAGGTCGTCTGTCACAACCCCATTTTTATTCCTAGACCCTTGACGAAGATATCCTGAACTCCTTGAGTACGATGGTACGACCCTGGAGTACTTCAATACGACCCTTGAGCGCAACGGCACTACCTTTGAGAACGACGGTGCGACCCTTGAACACGACGGTGCGACCCTTGAACACGTCGTGCTCAAGAGGGTACTTGTACCCTTCCTAAGGCGAGGCCTCCTGAAGGCTTGGTAGTCCATTCCATAAAACGGTGCACTTCCAGGAGCTTTTGCCATCCAGCGTAGGAACTGTCTTCAAACACATACGTTTCCAGCACATGTCTGGTCTGGAACTCACCCAATACATCCTCACGTATCCATTAGTCCTCCTCAGGACATGACTATTGTCTTTTAAATAAATCTGTTTGTCTTCAAGACGTCGACACAGTCTTCAGCACAAACGTAAAGGCTTTATCATGTCCTCGTTCTTACCCAAAGTGCCCATAACACATTATTCCAGTCCCTCAGAGGCAAGAGAGGGCGTAATGAGAAACTGTAATATGTTATCATCTCCTGCACATAACCTCCAGCACGTATAGTACCCACAATCTCCAACAACCCATCCACAATCTCCAACAACCCATCCATAATCTCCAACAACCCATCCACAATCTCCAACAACCCACCTTACAATCTTCAACAGCAGCCAACAATCACCAGTCTTTTCCCTCCACCTCAGTCCTCCAAAATCCATGTCCAGCACATACCCACAGTCCCCAGGGATACATCCAAGGGTCTCTTCCGCACCTCTACGTCACCAGGAATGACAAGAGAGTCTAACACCTGCCCGACCAGACCTCCTCGCCGTGAGCAGAAGTGACGGGATGGGTCGCCTTCTGTTCTTCCAGTTCCGTCGTCAGTAGGAGCGATAGCTGTGCCTCCCCCTTGCTCTCAAGACCAGCAGCATGGAGCGGTGACACGACGACCTCCTCCTTACAGTCGTCAGCAGACGTGGCAGGGTGACCCCCTTCCCCTCAGACGTCGTCAGCAGTGAAGGCACAGGGTGACCTCCTTCCCCTCAGGCTTCGTCAAAAGAGAAGGCAGTGGGAATTCCTTCCCTCAGACGTCGTCTGCAGAGAAGACAGGGTGACCACCTCCTCGTCCTCCTCCTCTTCCCCTTCAGACGTCGTCAGCAGACAAGACATGATGGCCTTCTCCCCTTCAGACGCCGTCAGCAGACACCGACAGGATGGCCTCTTCCGCCCCACCGTCGTCGTCAGCAGGAGCGACAGGACGGCCTCCTCCAGGGACACTGGCGAAGGGTTAAGAGCCGGACCTGTGCCGCCTCCAGCCTGTCCCCTGTCTATCACTCCTAATTGTGATTTAATCTAATCATGTGTTAATTAAGGATTTTGATGAGGGCCCGGACCACCACAAGAAAAAGGCTGGTAAACATGGAGGCGCTTAATGAAACACGAACCTAGAATAAAAATACGGATGAAAGACTCTCAGAAAAAAGGCCAAAGAGAAGGACAGGAAGAAAATGAAGGCGTCGCGATGATGTTGATGTTGTTGATGTTGACGACGGGCGTGCTGATGGTATGGCTGCTCAAGACGCTGGTGGCAAAAGCTGTTGATGTCAACGAGGGTATTGGGGATTGGTATTGATGATCGAGACGCTGGTGGTAAAAGGCTGTTGATGTCTGCGAAGGTGCTGGTGATAAGGGTACTGATGCTCAAAACGAACGTTGGCAAAGACTATTGAAAAGAATTCTTCTTCTTCTTCTTCTTCCTCTTCTTCTTCTTCTTCTTCTTCTTCTTCTTCTTCTTCTTCTTCCTCTTCTTCTTTTCTCCTTGCATCAAGTACGCCATCTGCATCCAGACATATTTTCGTCGATGGGGAGATTAGCCAGAACTAGGAGGCGTCTTTGTGTCCCTGTGTGCGTGTGTGTGTGTGTGATTACCAGTTGTGTGTGACGGGAAGAGCAAGTTGTACACTCGTGTTGCCCCGTCTTCTCAACCTTGACCACTAAAACCGTGACATAAAACACTTCACAATAAACCAGACATAAGGCCTTTAATTAAACCATGAGTTTTCATAAAACAGGCGTTTGTCACACCAGCAAACACGCCCACCCACCCATCCGCCAGCACGCCCACCACCCTTCCCTCAACACGCCCCCACTCCTCCCCACGTCCATCTGTCTGTCACCAAGACGTGACGTCCCCGCCCACCGCGATGGGTGAGTGGGTCAAGAAGGAGGAAGTCAGTCGTCAAGACAGCCGGGATGTGCTCTTGCCTAAGGTCCTGCGCCCCTGAATAGAGGAATTTCGCCTCCAGTTCAGCAGACGAGGAGGCAAAGACACTCTCTAGTGTGTTTCTGTGTCAAGTCTCCCTTAGTCCCTAGTCCTTTCCCTCTCTCTCTCTTCGAGTCCTGGATGTGAGCTTTGACTGACATCAGTCCTCTCTCTCTCTCTCTCTCTCTCTCTCTCTCTCTCTCTCTCTCTCTCTCTCTCTCTCTCTCTCTCTCTCTCTCCCCACCGCTCGTCTGCTGTGAGGATGGTTGATCTCTTTACACCCGCGTTGTGGTTGGTGTTGGTGGTGGTGGCGGTGGTAGCAAGGGTCAGGGCGTGAGTTGCAAGGATGACGAAGGAGTGTGGTGGTGGTGGTGGCGGCGGCAGCGTCGTCAGGGTCGTGATACATGACCGTCCACCACATAGTGATTCTTCCCCGAGATAAGTTCCCCTGGGCTCGCCTCACACTCTGTGCCACCAACCACCCACCATCACCCCGAGGGGATCTTGCCCTCGCACACGGTGGGGAGGTAGGTACCTCACCTACTTACGTACCTGGTAAGTTAAGCTAGCTCCCCTCCCTCCCCCGTCCGCCCCCAGATGCGTATGGCGTCAGAGATCCTCGGTAGGGTTGGCAGATCGTCTGTCACCCCATGTGTGTGTGTGTGTGTGTGTGTGTGTGTGTGTGTGTGTGTGTGTGTGTGTGTGTGTTCTGGTGTCAGGAACATATTCCTCTCCTCCTATTCCCCAGCTGCTCCAGTCTCGATCGGAAACGTCGCTTTAGGTCATGTAAATACGACGGGCCTGTCGTCTTAAGTGACGGTTTGAACAATTACTTTTGCACACATAGCAATTATATTTATTTTAGATTTCATTTATTATACTTGACCGCCGTCTCCCGCGTTAGCGAGGTAGCGCAAGGAAACAGACGAGGAATGGCCCAACCCATCCACATACACGTGTATATACATAAACGCCCAAAACGCCCACACACGCACATATACATAAATATACATTTCAACGTATACATACATATACATACACAGACATAAACATATATACACATGTACATATCCATACTTGCTGCCTTCATCCATTCCCGTCGCCACCCCGCCACTGTGTTAATAGTTTTTACAATGAATACAAAGATTATTTTGGTAAGCAGATTGATTTTGATGCATCGCGTCGCTACCATTACTCATGCATTGCATTCCCTCTACTGATGCTACTACACTTCTAAGTATATATCAAATGGAAGTTATGACTTATATAAGTTTCTCTTAAGTCGTGACTTATAAGTATCAGACTTAAGTTACGTCCTCGAACGAAACGAAACATTTGTGTCTCTATGTTGATCTATAGAAGAAACAGATTATAGATTCGTTATAACAATTAAGATGTGAGAAGGTACCACAGACACCACAACAGATACACGAGGATCAACAGGGCATTACAACAGAGGCAAAAGAACCGTTAACAGAGCATTACAACAGGGGCATCTAGACCAACGGGGCAATACAACAGATATACCAGGACCAACAGGGTATTAAAACAAGCAACAAGACCATCAGAACACTACAACAACAGACACACGAGGTTCAACAGGGCATTGAAACACACACAACAGAAGGACGTGCTACTCCAACAGACACGTGAAGGATAACAGGGCCGTTACGACAGACATACTACGACCAACCGACACAGCAACAGACACCACAGGAAGCCCCACAGACGCATTAGAACGCAGCCGAGACATTAAGACCAACCCTAAGGGCACCAGTGGTGACTTCGTGTTAGGTATTGACCCAACACCACCACCAGCAGGAGCAGCAGCACCGGCAGTAGTGACCACTTGGGTCCGACGCCTCGGGCTTCATAACGTCGACGTTCACTGAGGGATGAAACGCCATTACTATCCTTTATTGCAGCTCAGCACTATCTCTCCCCGAGAGACGGGGCCCCACCTGCCAGAAGGGCTGGGGGGAGGGGGTGTACCATAACCTCTCCGCCTGACGCATCTGGGTGAGTGGGTTCGATTCAACGTGTTGGTGGTGGTAGTGGCGCAGATGCTAGTACTAAGCTAGCGGGCGGTGGGGAACGAGAGGACTTCGAGCTGGTATCATGGGGACATCACCAGCAGTGAAACTATCCTCTTCCTCCTCCTCCTTCTTCTCCTTCACCCCCTCCTCCTCCTCCTCCTTCTTCTCCTTCACCTCCTTCTCCTTCTCCTTCTCCTCCACCTCCTCCTTCTTCACCTCCTCCTAATCTTCCTGGCAACAAGACGGTTAAGAGGAAGCGTCTTCACACATGCTTCTGACGTGGGGCATTTAAGCACTCGTCAAGGACTATCCATCTCCGAGGCGTTTGGCTATCCCGTCATCTAGTCCTTGTTCCATTATCACTTCTGTTGCTAAAGATAGAGAGACAGTCGTCATTTGAACAAATACTGAACAAAAACGTTCACTATATGGTCAATAGAGTTATTCACAGCGTTCTCTGTCCCCCCCCACACACACCATTACTGTCCATTCTGTTTCACCCCCTCCTCCTCCTCCTCCTCTTCCTCCCTCCTGCCGCCGCCGCCGCCCCGGCCGAAGCCGCTGTCGAGCTGCCCACCACACCACCTGTCCTCATAAGGCGGGACTGGGGAGAAAAATGCCAAAGGGTCACATCGGCCTCACGTGACAGCCCGAGTGTCAGATTCCAACGCTTCAGCAACTGTCGGATCACATGGTCTCTCTCTCTCTCTCTCTCTCTCTCTCTCTCTCTCTCTCTCTCTCTCTCTCTCTCTCTCTCTCTCTCTCTCTCTACGAAATGCCTCCGCACGAGGCATCCACAGAAGACTTCCCCCCTCGCCTTCACAGCCTCCCTCTTTCCCACCACAACCACCACCACCACCACCACAACCATCACCACAACCATCATCATCATCATCTTCCATCTCAAAGATCATCTCCTGCGATTCCTCACATCCTCGGAGCGCTCCGTGCCTCCTGGCGTCGCAGGAGCAGGAACGACACCAGAAGGAACGGACTGGGGAGCTACGTGCCTCCTGCTGTCACACCAGAAGCAACAGCAGCAGGGAGGAGGAGGATGGGGGAGCTTGTCTGTATCTCCTGACGTCGCCGAAGAAGCAGTGGTAGAAGAAGCAGTAGGCGATGGTCAGAGAGCTAGAAGCTCCGTCTACCACACCAGCAGAAGCGGTAAGGATGGTCGAGGAGCGACTAATGCCTCTATCCGTCAGAACAACACTAGCGGCAGCAGCTTCAGCAGCAGCAGCAGCAGCATCAAAAGCAGTAGGGATGGTCGGGAGAAGCCTCATTTTGTCATTCCTCAGCTGCGTGTGTTGTTACCCTGAGTCACTTAGACGACACAGAGGGTAGGAGGAAGAGGAGGAGGAGGAGGAGGAGGAGGGCCAAATGTACCGACGTCACCCCGCCAACCGTCGCCTTCGGGCTGCCTCTAATACTAGTCATGATCCGCAAAGTTCATTTTTATAATATTGCTTCCCAGACATGTTGCAGAACTTTTTTTTTCCCCCCCGTTCGTCCGTGGCCAAGGAGGAGGGAGGAAGGAGCGGAGCCTAGCCATCCCGAACTCGCCTCTATGCCCCGATGCCCTGCAGTCTACATCAGGGTGTCAGTCACCACGGCAGGGCACTGAGGGATGGGGATACAGCCCTTGTGGCCGTGGGTCAGGAGGTCGGGAGTCGCGTGTCAGATGTCAGCGACCGATAAGTCTTGTGGGTGTCACCGTTCCGTCAGCATTAGCGTCCGTCAGCCTCCCACCACCACCATCCCCCCCTCATAATACCCCTCCCTCCGTTCCTCCTCCTCGCCGCCGCCGCCTCCACCACCACCAGCGCCGCTCTCCACGGACGGACCGTCAGCCCTGGCCTCGGGTATTTTGGCACTTGATGGTTAATTATGCAAATCTCAGGTGCGAAAGGTGTGACGCAGATGGCTTAGCGATGGGCCCCATAGCGACGGACGTGCTCGCTTAAAACCAGCGATCGGCCCCCATAGGGACAACCGAAGTCCCTCGCTTGAACCAACCTCTTCACTTCGATCATAAATTCCTCGACTTGGTAAAGAGATCGTACCATACCTAAAAATGGTGACCATAAAAGGGAGTTTTGAGGCTATCAGAAAAGGAGCCTTGCCTTCGAGAACACATTCCTTTAGGGAGGTGTTGGTAAAGTGACTGGCTAATGAGCAAGGCGAGCAAGTGATTACCTAATCAGAAATCAGCGCACACTCAAGGCGTCACGGGCTTAATGTAAATTGTAAACGAACTGCCGGAGTCGAACTCGAAGAAGGAGGAGGAGGAGGAGGAAGACGCGAAAGGAGGAAGAAGAGGAAGGAGGAGGAGGAGGAGGACGCGAAAGGAGGAAGAAGAGGAGGAGGAGGAGGAGGACCTCCCTGTTGGCACCCCAGACCGCCGAACCCCTATTGTGCAGAGTCATGGAAAATCATCACCTCTTATACTTAAGAGCCGTGGCAGAACAATACCACGGCGCCTCGCGCTGATAAGGAAACTGCTTGATACAACTTTGCTGTCGTTGATGTCCCCACCATTAAGGCCCTTCACACCTGGGACTGACGAAGGGGATAGACAGGCAGAAGGTGGGGGAGAGAGGAGGCTACTATACCTCAGGACAACTTCGTGGTCGTCGTCCTCCTCCTCCTTCTTCTTCTTCTTCTTCTTCGGCGACCTCAAAAACCCTAAGCCACTAACAAGCTCCGGCCCTTCTAAGTCTTTAACCGCAAAAACAAAACGCCAATTACCACACGGGTCTAACGCTAAACAAGTGTCAACAAACCGCTTTTTTTTTTCCTTCTCTCTCTCTCTCTCTCTCTCTCTCTCTCTCTCTCTCTCTCTCTCTCTCTCTCTCTCTCTCTCTCTCTCTCCCTCTCTCTCTCTCTCTCCCCTCCCCCCCCAACCACCAACCCTGAGGCCGTTCACAATTAGCGGGCGACATTAAAATAGATATAATTGGTGATAATTCAGGCAGGGAGATGCGTGGCTCAGACAGTTCCATCGCTCCTACCCTGGCTACTTGGAAGCCTCCGTGGCAGCCCAGATTGGCAGGTTGGGCGAGTTGTCAATGGAAGCGGGGGATGGGTATGTGGTGGGGTGTGTTGTGGTGGGGGGGAGGAGGAACGCATGGGACGCCTGGAAACGGGGAGAAGGGATGCATGGGGTGATGGGGCAAAAGGGGGAGGGGGAGGATAAGAGAGAGAAGGGGGATGGGGGAGGAAAACGCTGGAGCGTGGAGAGGAGGAGGAATAAGAGTCCTGAGACGTTGTGAGCTTGAGGACCAGAGGAGGTAGGGCCGAGTACTGGAGCACGGCTAGCATCATGGAGGTGTGACGAGGGAGAAGGACTGGAGCATTCTGACGGAAAGGTACCACGCTACTGGAACCGAGGGAGAAAGAGGCGAATTAGCCTCAGGAGTTAAGGATGGGTGAGGTAGGTCAGTTGTATGGATGGAGGAGGAGGAGGAGGAGGAGGAGGAGGAGGAGGGAGGGAGGGTCGGTCTTTGGCACGCGATGGAAGGGTAACTGATGCATGAAACGGATGGATACAGGAGATGATAGTCCTGCGCTGAGTCTAAAGAGGAATGAAGGAGTAACGAATATACTGTCACCTCCTTTCCATAAACGAAATCCCGCCTTCGACGCAAGACTCAATGAGGCCCGTGAGAGCAAAGACCTCAAAAGAAGAAAATAGAATCATAAATCCTCCACAACCCTTCGAAGACATATTCAGAAACCCCTCCAAAAAAACCCACTTAATTGGTATATTGTCGAAGAACGTCTCACAACCGAATAATTAGCCAGTACCTGAAGCCAACACGTCAGTCACTGAGAAGCTGTCAATAAGTGAGGTGTTGTGGTACGGGAGGAAGCCGATGACACACGACTGATGGCGAATCCTGACGCGGGTCTCCTCCTTCCTTTTGGGGAGGGGGGGAGGAGGAGGAGGAGGAGGAGGAGGAGGAGGAGGAGAACCACCGTACACAGGCTTTCAAGTGGTTGCTACATAACTTTCCATAAAGGAGTAATAGAAGGCTTGGCTAACGAGGAGAGACTGGGTCGTGGGAGACCCTGAGACCAGCCGTTGCTGACACTGTGGGACGTCCTAGATTGAAATGTGGCCGCCGCAGCGAGGAGGTACGGGTTTAATTGTGCCTGTGGAGGTCCGGCGTCTTTCAAGATGATTTGGATTGATTCTCACACAGCAAAATAATTGTCGAGGTCGTCTCCAGACCCCGGTGTGGCGGTAGTGAGGGATTTGATTACGTTTTCTTTTTTAGTTTCGTCACTTTTTTTCTTCGGATCTTTTGGAAAACGAAGCTATAATTCTCCCATATTTCCTTTTTTTCTTTTTACAGTAGGGAATGATGGCGAGGAACTCGTTCGTCCTGTGACATTCTAGTGAGTCTAGTAGAAAATCACAAGAGTCCCTTCCCCTTCCACCTTCCCCTCACCCTACGGCTCTTCGTCCACGTCCAACCCGATGCCACCACCACGTCCAGCCTGAGGCCACGCCTATCTTGAGGCCACGCCCATCTCCAGGCCACGCCCTTAACCTAGCCAGAACGCCAACAAAATCACTTGTAGCCTCCACAATGGCCCCTCCCTCCCCCTTCCCCCCGTCAGGCACCCCAGAGGAAGGGGGGGTGACCCCCCGGGACGCGAGCCAGGGCTCAGCAAGGACGCTAAGAGAACGTACGCGCTACCACCCTCAGGAGCTCCCACTGTTACCACACCCCGCCACTCCTACCTCTCCCCCAAACACACGACCTCCCCAGAGCAGCGCCCATCCCCACAAATAGAAAAACAAGGAAAAAAAAAAATAGCCCCCAGCCCCCCCTAATCGTGAAACCAAAGCAAATCAAACAGTTCCATCCCAGAATGTACATCCCAACCTTCCCTTAATTCTATAAAATGTCGTCTGAGGCAAGTGTTTATGAAGGCAAGAATTCGCGTGAGTTTGGTATCAGTGTGAGCTCATTACGAGCCACACATAAAGTAGCCGACCACACACGCCTCGCACACCCGCCGTCTCAACACACTTTATGGAAGGCCGCTACACCCGCTTACTTCTTCTTGCAGTTTCCAGACCAATTTAAGGTAAGGGGGGTTGGTGGTGGTGGTGGTGGCTGGGTTTTCCTACAATCCTGGAAGCGATATGATTCTAAATAATTCTTTTCCAGGAACGGTCTTTCTTTTCACTTTTTTTTTTTTGTAAAGGACCAGTGTCCAGAGATTCATAGCTGACGAAGCAGTATTTATCAGTTATCAAGAATGATCAAAAGTTATCAGTTATCAAGAATGATCAAAAGATTGGATTTGATCTTGTACTTATCAGTTATCAAGAATTATCAAAAGATTAAATTTGATCCTGTACTTATCAGTTATCAAGAATTATCAAAAGATTAAATTTGATCCTGTACTTATCAGTTATCAAGAATTATCAAAAGATTAGATGCGATCCTGTACTTATCAGTTATCAAGAATGATCAAAAGATTAGATTTGATCTTGTACTTATCAGTTATCAAGAATGATCAAAAGATCAGATTTGATCTTGTACTTATCAGATATCAAGAATTATCAAAAGATTAGATTTGATCTTGTACTTGTCAGTTATCAAGAATGATCAAAAGATTAGCGCTGATCCAGTACTTATCAGTTCTCAAGAATTATCAAAAAATTAGCGCTGATACTATTTCTATCAACACGTTCGTCTTTTCCTTTCTTCATCACGATTCCATTTCCAGTTTCAGTCCTTCTGCGAAATCCAGATTAGCAAACTCTACATCTGGAAATACATGAAAACTTCCCCTTCCCTCCCTCCTCCTCAACCCTTAAGTTCCAGATCAGTCGAGAGCAATATTCCATTCCCTGATGCCTGGAAGTGATAAGGCTTTAAGCATCTTCCAGATTCTCCGCCAGTTCCATAAACTTTTTTCACTCTAAAAGGATGGAAGGGAGGGTGGGGGTGGGTGGTGGGGCGTTCGATTCACTTACTTCCTCCTCTTCCAGGCTCGAAACCATTTATGGAAGTGTTTGCTGCAGGGGCAACGAGTGATAAAATGCTAAATATTCCTCAGCGCTTCGTCTGGCGTCTGCCATAGCGTTCCGTGTCTCCTCCTCCGAGTGGCACGGTTTTCAACAACGGCTGTGAGGGTTCTGGAATCACTTACTAGTTTCATCGGGTTCCCATTCCCTGCCGGGGGATTTTCCAGGGAGTTGAGCATTTCGGAAGACCATCTGATCCTCCATTACAGACAACTATAGACATCTCAGGATCGGCGAAGCAACTTTCAGAATCGGTTTAGCACTTTTAATCCACAGTTTAGATTCCTTTGAGACACCGACGCGTTGTGATTCACGCCGAGATTTAGCACGCTCTGATAACGGTAACTTTTAACAGGATGAAATCCTACCGAGACATCGAAGTACTTCGAGGAAAGCCCTCGAAGCTGGAAGGGAAACGTAATGAAATATCTATAAATACGAGGACTTCTTCCAGCTTCCATGGCCATCCCAAACACACACACACACACACACACACACACACACACACACACACACACCTAAATGTATATCAATGTACACAAAGACGCTTAACCATGTACAACAATATACATACAGACGCCTAAATAAACAACTCAATCTCCACACATACACACACTTTATCTTTCTCTTTCTCTCTATGAGGCCAAAATATGTACCTTAATAGACACACAGACGCCTAAATATGTACCTTAACATACATATGGATCCCTGAATATATACCTCAATACACATACACATTACACACACACACACTCACACATGCACTCTCTCTCTCTCTCTCTCTCTCTCTCTCTCTCTCTCTCTCTCTCTCTCTCTCTCTCTCTCAGACTCCTCCGTAAGGATGCAGACAATGCCCACTTGATAAAGCTCTAGCCCCTCCATCTCTGGGTCTCTTGTTGGAAAGACCCTCCCCCCCTCCCTGGAAAGACCCTTCCCCCCTCCCCTTCCCTTCCCCCTACCCCCTTTTGGCAGGAAGACCCTCGAACGCCGCCGCAGCAGAAGACAAGAGACCTCACACAGGACCAACTTGACGTAAACCACGGAGTCTTTAGTCCCTTATAGAGATTGTGCCGGACTTAACTCACGCCTCCTAAAAGTATTAAAATAAAAAGGCGAAACCGCACCATACGATGAGGGAAAGGAAGGGGGGGGAAGAAGAAGAAAAAAAAAATTCAGCTATAACGTCGAAAATCTGGCCATTAACGCCTTCCTCCAAGGCCTTAGGGACTAGGAGCAAATGATGCCTGTGAGAAAAGAGGCATCATAGAGATTTCCCCTTTACCCCCGTCGCCCCCCCCCCTCACCCTCCCTCCATTTTCTTTTTAGAGGGATAGACAGTATACAGGAATAGCTTAGCTAATTGCCCTTACGGGTGGATGGTGGAGGCTAATGCCCTTCAGTCTTCGGCTTAAATGCCCTTCGGAGTATGCGGGTAAATAGTGGGTTATGTGGCCATTAAAGCCTTTGGATAAATTCAAGGTAAATATTACTCGAGTCTTTTGAGATTAAATGGCCTCCGGAGGCTTCAGATAGATAGTGGAAAACTGCCCCGTTTGGACCTTTAGGTTAAATGTTCTTTCAGGTCTTCGGATGGACAGCGGCTAGATGCAACCTAAGTCCTTGGGTGGAGAGTGGATAAATGACCCCTTTTTTGAGGAGGTCTTCGAACTCACTGGCCTTTGGGAGGCCTTCGAATTCACAAGCCTTTGGTGGGGGTCTTCGAATTCACTGGCCTTTTGGGAGAGGTCTTTGAATTCACTAGCCTTTAGTGGGAGTCTTCGAATCCATTAGCCTTTGGGGGTCTTCGAATTCACTAGCCTTTGTGGAGGAGTCTTGGGATTCACTATCCTTTGGTGGGAGTCTTCGAATCCATTAGCCTTTGGAGGTCTTCGAATTCACTAGCCTTTGTGGAGGAGTCTTTGAATTCACTATCCTTTGGTGGGAGTCTTCGAGTCCATTAGCCTTTGAGGGTCTTCGAATTCACTAGCCTTTGTGGAGGAGTCTTGGAATTCACTAGCCTTTGGTGGGAGTCTTCGAGTCCAATAGCCTTTGGGGGGGTCTTCGAGCGAACAAGGCGTAAACAGACTTCATGGTCATCGGATACCGATAACTTACAACCCCTTGTGGGGCACGTGTGTGACCTGAAGGTGTAAGACGAACTCAAGAGGTTTAAGAGGAAGTGGACCTAGACCCGGACCAGTGAGTGTGGGAACCTCTTTCGAAGCCCCTGAAACAGGTGTGGGAGCTTTACGTTCGAGGCCCCTGAAACAGGTGTGGGAGCCATACGTTCGAGGCCCATGAAACAAAGGTGTACATACATCAGTCACTTGTCCACAGCTCTCCACGCGCCCCCCGGCAGCACGGCAACCCAGACACGCATGAAATTTGCAAGTGATCAAGACAGAAGGATATGTAGCCACCTATCCACCAGCAACGTAGGGAGAGATTGAGGGGGAAGAGAGAGAGAGAGAGAGAGAGAGAGAGAGAGAGAGAGAGAGAGAGAGAGAGAGAGAGAGAGAGAGAGAGAGAGAGAGAGGACAACTCTCGTCCGTCTTATCCACCAGCTTTGTGGGTGGATAGGATAGAATTATCCAACGTCTCCTTCTCTCTCTCTCTCTCTCTCTCTCTCTCTCTCTCTCTCTCTCTCTCTCTCTCTCTCTCTCTCTCTCTCTCCCTCCCTCCAGCTTCCCAGCCTTTCGCCCAGGGTTAGCCCGCCATTAAAAAAAAAAAAAAAAAGTCGAAAATATGAAATTTCACTAATTACCCAAAACTTGTCTTAAAGAAACCCAGAGCCATCAAGTTGATTTTAATGTCCACTCAAGCAGACGTTTATACCAAGTCATAACTAAACCGGGGAATTTTACGGTTTCTCGAAAAGACTTTTATCTCTATTTTTTTCCCCCCAATTTACTAAAATTAATTTACATTCACGAAACACTGCACCATCGCATCCTGGTCTGGTCCTGATCCCAGAAAACATACCAGATGTGCTGGTAACAGCGCATGAGGCGAGGAAGCCAGACCTTAGATGATTCCAAATTGTTACCCTTAAGTTTCGTTGGGTATTATCCTTATTTCCAACCCATCCCTCCCCAACCTCCCCACCTTCCATCACTACTAATATCCTTCTTGGTCAGTCTACGGGCTACAGAAATATGTTTCACGAATAAAGTCTGTTGATTTAGGTGAAATGCATTTGCTAAATGGTTCACCATTAGCCCAATGACGGAAACTCGTAGGAAAACATCCATTAGATCACTCGAGTACACATGAACCATTATGTACACATATACTATTATATCTCCATTAGAAACAGCCATCCCCATTCGAACACACCTTCAGGTCTCCCTACAACCAGCCTCTCTCTCATTCGAACACACCTTCAGGTCTCTCTACAACCAGCCTCTCTCTCTTATCCTACCCTTCCTCAACTGGTACACCCTAGACCCACTGTCATTCCCTGTACAAAGACTCAGAGGAGATCATCCCTCAGCTCGTCTTGCAGATCGAGAGTCCGTCAAGGCTAGGGAATACGCCAACGATAGAAGGACCCCTCGTCTTTTTCCCTTCATCTGACGCTCTGGTCTCGTAAAAAAGATCGCTCGGTATGGACGATTATTTACTGCAGCACTGGTTTTATCACAGCCACCACAAAAAGAAAAAAAAAAACGTTAAGTTAAAAAGAACGTCTTTGTTTCTTTCCCAAAGGCCCTAAACACGTCCGTGGAAGGATTCGAATACTGTGTTTATAAGATTCAAGAGTATCTTGTTGCTTGGTTCCAGCATGTATACTTTTATGTATTTGATCTTAACATGATCTGAAGTTTGATTACGTCCTCCACACAAGGGCGCCCTCAACGGTGTAGCTTCAACAGCTGCATCTGATAGACTTACTCAAAAAAAAACAGACTATCTATCTTATCGTAACGATATCAGAAAGCGTACGGCCGTAAAATGCCGAAGTGAAGTACTGCTTACCAGCGAAACGGAATGAACTCATCAACCCAGACTATGGAGAGGAAATCTTCAAAAAGAAAAGAAAAAAAAAGAAGAAAGAAATATAAAAGTTCGACGACAGAAATGAAAGAAAAAAAATATTGATAGAAGAATGCCATAAACTTTGCGTAATGGACTTTCCAAAAGGAGTGCCAAATTATGCCCTTGTGTTCACTTTATCGCGAGGGGAGGGGAGATGGGGAGGAGAGGGGAGCGCAACTCAATAGAAGGCCAGACCTCACGAATGCCGCATTCATATGTTACTGGCGAGACCGGGAAACATTCTCTATTTGAGGGCCGACTCGAGAAAACGAATACATAAAAACCTGAGCGAGGGGGTCGCCCCTTTTCCTCCCTCCCTCCTTCCCCTTGATGTTCCTCTGCCACGCATCAACACATAAAATCATCAATGAACCCATAAACGGGGCATTTTGGGCCTTCAGGGGCGATGTTTATCATTATAAGCATGTCCGTATAGATCCAAAGGCCGATCTAGAAATCTACTGACGAGGCTGCATCGAAGTCCACCTCCACCAGGTGAATTAAGGAGAGTTAGAAACGCGATAACCTCCCCTCCTCCTCCTCCTCCTCTCCTCTCCTCTTCTCCTCCTCCTCCTCCTCCTCTCCTCTCTCCTCCTCCTCTCCTCCCCTCTCCTCTCCTCTCCTCTCCTCCTCCTCCTCCTCCTTCCACCCCGACGAGACGGACGTATCTCGCGTCTCGGGCCGTCTCGCGCCAAGCGGTTGGCATCATTACCCAACCGTACACAAAAACTCACCTTCTTCAGGTGAGTGTGTGAAGAAACTCGTAGACACAGCCACTGCCTACCACCGCCACCACAACCTACGACCGACACCGCTTGGGTGTCTCATCACACGGTGTGGACACGGCCGAGGTGGCTGGCTATCCTCACCAGCGGTGGCGAACACCGCCCCCGAACTGGGTCGGTGGGTGGGTGGGTGGGTGGCAGTAGGTGTGTTCTCTCTCTCTCTCTCTCTCTCTCTCTCTCTCTCTCTCTCTCTCTCTCTCTCTCTCTCTCTCTCTCTCTCTCCCCTCCGACCTCCTTTACTGCACTTGTACTTCTTCGTGTTCTCATCATTTTCGCAAAAAAAAAAGGGAAAAGAATAAAAAAAAAAAAAAAGTCTTTCCGGACACACTTCGCGGCGCCTAAGAATACCCAAACCCCCTTCCCTTTCCCCATTCCCTCCTTCCCCACCTTCCCCCTTCCCCTTCCCCCTCCCCCACAACAAGAGAGTACTGGAGTAGCGCCACTTAGCAGCTGAACTCCGGGGGAAGATTTGGCCTAGAACTCTTCCGTGGAAACGTAGACTCCACCACTTTCATTTCACCGTCATCCCCCTCCTCTTCCAAACCCCAAAGTTGAGAGACTTTACGAGTGGTGTCCCGTGACAGCACAACGGCACTGGCGGGAATGAATTTACGAGTGCCCAAGCCAAGGACAGAGCAACCTCCCCGGACGCGACGCACCAAGAATGTCGTGTCTCCCTCAATCACCCCACCTGTCGCTAACTCGTCCGAAAGCTTGACTGGCCAGGCCTCGCCCGGGTCATTTGTGGGGGCCCCTTGTCCGATTCTCCTACGCCCGAGTCAAGGTGTGTGTGTGTGTGTGTGTGTGTGTGTGTGTGTGTGTGTGTGTGTGTGTGTGTGTGTGTGTGTGTGTGTGTGTTTGTGTGTACGGATGATATTCATGGCTTCGAGATAGCCCTGTTTAACGGACGGAAGGAATGGGAGAGGAAAAGATATATTCATTCAGCGACCCATTATCATTACTGACTTCCCCGTGTTTCGCTCAGGAGCGAACTTTTCGCCATATCAAAGTGTCGTCAGCGAGAGAGAGAGAGAGAGAGAGAATTGGCGCACTTATCATATGACCTACCAGAGAGAGAGAGAGAGAGAGAGAGAGAGAGAGAGAGAGAGAGAGAGAGAGAGAGAGATTCCTCGCTTAACTTACTCGCTGAACAAGTTGCAGTCTGACTTTATAAGTCTTGGACAAACATTTAGAAGCGTCGAGGAAGTGGTGTGTGTGTGTGTGTGTGTGTGTGTGTGTGTGTGTGTGTGTGTGAGGAGGTCCACCACTCCCCTGCTGGTGGCGTCGTCAACTTCCATGATTTAGAGTCATGATCGCTGACCAGGCCGTCATTATGATGATTAACCATACACCCTCCACACGGGGCTGTCTACCTTCCCCCTCCCTCACCCCTTTGCTGATTGAGGGAGCGGCTCCCGTGGCTATCCGATCCTCCCTTGGGCTCTCTACCGGCAGCTAATACCGCCCTCTTACGTTTACAGATAGGTCGGTGATGACGGCTTGGAGGGAGAGGGAGGTAAGGGAGTGAGGAGGAGGAGGAGGAGGAGGAGGAGGAGGAGGTCGTCTCTCTCTCTCTCTCTCTCTCTCTCTCTCTCTCTCTCTCTCTCTCTCTCTCTCTCTCTCTCTCTCCCTCCTTCTGCCACTACTGCTTCCTGGGCATGACGGGTTGGGTCAGCGGACGGCCTGGGGCGCCACACAGCGGACCAGGTCAACCGTCCACTGAAGACCGGCAGAGATAGACTGGGGGGGAGGGGGGACGACGGGGTCTCTCTCTCTCTCTCTCTCTCTCTCTCTCTCTCTCTCTCTCTCTCTCTCTCTCTCTCTCTCTCTCTCTCTATGAGAGGAGGGAGGAAATCTCTTGAGGAGGAGGAGGTGGGGGTGTGGTCCTTGCTGCCTCTTCCTCCGCCACAGTCTGGGCGGAAGACGGATTAAGGCAGGTTCTGGAGAAGGCCAAGAAGGTCCCACGTCGTCGTCGTCGTCGGAGGAGGAGGAGGAGGAGGACGTTCGTCGGCGAGCGTGAGGCAGGCGTGACGGTCTTGGCCGTCGCCCAGCGGGGACTCACGGACGTAACATGCCTTTGTCTCAGCCACGCATCCATCAGTCCCGGGACACAGTTTCATTTATAAGCGTCGCCGCCGTGCAACGCGGATATATCGCACGGACGCTGCAGATACTGACGAGCGATAATAGCGCAGCCGCCGCCTAACACAGACAGCTCCACCGCTGAGAAATGGCAGGAGCAACACGACAATCTCCGCCATCTTTTCTGAGGCTCATTCCTCATGTGCCATTCCACCACCCCCTCCCCGTCTCCGTCGAACGCTATCACTGCACATCTTGTCACCCCTCATAAAACAATAGGTCACCCGAAAATATCGCTCGATAATTACTGGAAGAATGAATATCTTTTACTCCCGTTTTTAAGGGATCCGGAGAGGGAGAAGGTAGGGGAGGAGGTGGGGGGAGATGGAAAAGAGAGAGAGGGAGAGAGAGAGAAATCCGGACTAGTGAATGGACGGGGAGGAAAGAAAGAGTAGGACTCTTTCCACCCCTCCCATCACGAGCGTCTCCTCCCCATCTACTGTCCAGCGGAGCCTGATGGGGTGTGCTGGGGGAGGGAAGGGACGGCTTGAAGAGCAGCAATGTGGGGATGAAATATAGCGCCATTATGAGGTCTTGGGGAGATCTTTATCTGCCTCAGAGTCTTGTCTCGCTGGGCCGTCCTGATGCAACACCAGACTGTGATATATTAGCCGAGCGCCCCGGCCCAGAGGCCCACCTTCAAAACTTCACAAAACGGAGAAGGAGGTGGAGGTGGAGGAGGAGGAGGAGGAGCAGCAGCAGCAGCAGGTCACGGAGGGAGGGGGTCCGCCAGAACCAACAGGCCCACAGATGTGACGCTGTAATTCGGCCGCGGACGTTACTGGCCGCATTTGTTGACCTTTATGGCCCCATGTCCCAGCACGGCTGATATACGTAGCTGATATCCGTTCCATTACACCTGTCGCAGCGGCGACGGCGACGGCACTGCGACGCCCGCCGCCCGTCGTCGTCAACGCCTCCATCAGCCATCCGGCTAAGTCGCTCGCTGCCAAGAAGGAAACGAACGTGAGGGACCAATCTGGGTTGTGTATATACACAGACGTGAGACATAATGACCACAGTGGTCCGGCTCGTCTAGATCACCGGGACACTACTGGATCTCCGCTCGTCGTCGTCGCCACCTCCTCCTCCTCCTCCTCCCGTCATCACGTACCATCTATCAGCAGTCACCACACCACAGCGGTCACCACACCACAGCGGTCATCATCACAAGTCCGCGCCACGGAAAGTGGCTCGTCCTCCGTCCTCCTCCTCCTCCCCACCACCGCCGCCGACGCCGCCACAAGAGCCCACAGGAAACCGCAATTCTGATTCATTTACAGAAACCGGACAACTTTTGCTTGTGTTTTCTCACAGTGGTGGGAGCTTTCGTTCCGCCTCATCTGAAGTTATTCCTCTTCTCTTTTTTTTCATATATCAATTACGACGACCAATTACCACACTATCAATCTATGACCACGGCTGCTGAGACCATCCTGTGCACCAGTTACGACCAAGGGTTGCGACAAGTGCCCTCTTTTGTCATGGTCGCTGTCACCATGTCCCTTGTCATTTACGACCATCACTACGGCCACCACCACACTCTTTATAAACCACGTGCACGACATGCGATACGTCCTGCACTCGACCCCTTACCATCTACGGACGCTACCACGCCTTGATGGACAAGGTGGGCAGACCTAAAGAGTTCCCTCCTGAGGGAGGGCTGTTGTCTAACTACGACAGAAGCTGACCACACCTGAGAGCCAGCCCAGCTGGTACCTGAGATCACCCACACCTCCAGCTAGCCACATGCTGCTGACCCATACCTCAAAACTAACCACCATTCCCTGCTGACACCGAGACGCATCCACGACTTTAATTAAGTACACCAACGGCTGACCACACCAGGACCTGGTACTACCAGAGACTTGAGGGGAGTGGGTGGCCATACCTTCTGTTGGCCACACCTGAGGTTTGGCCGCACCTGGGAAGGGCCAGGAGCAGGGGAGGGACCCACCTTCTCGCCGGACAGGAAACAGTGATAATATCATCGTAATATTGCCCTGTCACTCTCCATGATTCCGGCCACGAAAGTCATTTCGATATAAATACGTCTGTTGTTCCTAACGTATATTTAAATGAAAACATCAATAAGTGTCTCTGGCTGTTCCCACTGTGTAATTACTAACACCGCTCCTCCCTCCTGCTGTTTTGGCGCCCCCCTCCTCCTCCTCCTCCTCCTCCTCCTCCTCTCATTCTGCTGACTTGACTAACGCCGCTGCTAATACTACTACTGATGGTGCTGCTGCTGCTCCTGCTGCAGCTGCATGTGTTGTTGCTTGCAGCTGTTTGTGTTCCTGCTACTCCTACGACCGCCTTGTAAGCACCTCATCCAACACTAACAGGATCTACTGACGAAGGAGGAGGAAGAGCAATAGCCACATTCCCTCAGCCACTACCCAAACACCAATCCTTGCACATAACCTCTCCTTCCTTCTCCTCCCCTGTCACTGTTCCTCCTGCCATCTCCTCCTGGCCCCCACCTCCTCCCTCACCAACGTCTCAGGGTCATACAAGATCTCGTCAGCCATTCGCCACGCGGAAAATAATGTGCCTGTCAACGTTTGATATGACCACGTCTGGGCAAGTTAGCATTTGGGGGGATGGCCTCCCATATGGTGTCTCTGTCAACTAGTGACGCCGAAGGATGGCGCCCCTCTCCTGTAGGTGGGTCAGAGGTCAGTCACTCGTACAAGACAGGTAAGAAGTGAAGTCTTGGGCGTGATATGTGTGCGTGTGCGTGTGTGTGTGTGTGTGTGTGTGTGTGTGTGTGTGTGGGAGGGGGAGAGGAGGATGAAGAGGAGGAGGAGAGTGGTAGGAGACCCCCGCTGAAGGGCAAGTGGGTTGCTGTGGGGGTATGACGAGAGAATGTGGGGGGGTGTGAGGTGGATGGGATCGGATGCTGGTGGATGAAGATGCAGCAGCGTGAGGTAAGGCGGATGCTGTGGATAGAGGTAGATGAGGCGAGATGTGTAAGACGCCGGTGACTGAAGATGTCAGTGACGGGGACAAGGATATGTAGATAGGAATGGCTGGGTGATAACGATGGCCCGACGGAGTGACGTGGTAGGACAAAGGTGATTCCTTGAACATTAAGGCGGCATAAAAGGTGTGACAATTGTCATAGAGAAGTCGTTTGGGGAGTGAGACTGCAAAGAAATCGTGTCCTTTACGTCTCGTCCTACCTCAATGATACCAAGCGCCCCCATCATCATGAAGTAGTTCACGGCGGAGCAGTGAGTGACAGAGGAAACACACGCCGGCCATCTGAGTTTCCCCACCAGTGACTCGTTGGACAAAAGGCAAATCTTGCATCGAAATACAAAAGGTGCTAAAAATGACGGTGTTATCATGGGGGGGGGGGGATAAAACAAGGAGTTTTAAGAGCTCTAATGCTGAAAAAATATGGTTACCTAAATATTTATAAACCTTGGAGGAGTGGTGACGTGAAGGGCGTAGCCAAGCCATCAGTCAGAGGTAACACAAGCGTGACGGAGAACAGCATGGGAGGAGAGGAGGAGGAGGAGGAGGAGGAGAAGATGAAGAAGTTGTAGGCGAGAGGCAGGGGAAGTCTCCTGAAACACAGTGTTGCGACATTAGGCAGGGCCACGGAATTTCCTGAAGGAGGGATGCAAATGCAAGCAGGGCCACAGAGTTCCTGACGAAGGGATGCGACAGGGGCACAGAGTTCCTGGAGGAGGGATGCGACAGGGGCACAGAGTTCCTGGAGGAGGGATGCGACAGGGGCACAGAGTTCCTGAAGGAGGGATGCGACAGGGGCACAGAGTTCCTGAAGGAGGGATGCGACAAGGGCACAGAGTTCCTGAAGGAGGGATGCGACAGGGGCACAGAGTTCCTGAAGGAGGGATGCGACAGGGGCACAGAGTTCCTGAAAGAGGGATGCGACAAGGGCACAGAGTTCCTGGAGGAGTGATGCGACAGGGGCACTGAGTTCCTGAAGGAGGGATGCGACAGGGGCACAGAGTTCCTGAAGGAGGGATGCGACAGTAGGCTTCCAGAAGCATCACTAACAGAGGCCCATCATCATCCACTACCAAGACGAACTAGGTCGTCGAAGAAGAAAAGTTCACCACATGAAGGGAAAGGAAGCTTACTTGCGTGAGGTCGCAAAAGAACCACTCGAACCAACTTCTCACAGTAGATGAGGAGAAGGAGGAGGAGAAGGAAAGGACATAGCATCACTAGGCCATAAGGGACGCAAGCAAGTAGACCATGGGCGTGGGCTATAGGCAGGGGGACCACGGACGGAACACCGGGCGTGGACAATAGGCAGGGGGACCACAGACGGAGGAGCACCAGGCGTGGGCTGGAGGAGCATGACGCATGGTACGCGGGAGCTTCCTGACAACACGGCATTAAGACAATACACCTCCCACCGACCCCCGTCCGGCGCTATATCAGACAGCCTGACAGGTAATCCCCCTTACCCCGTACCACCATCCCAGCCCAGGTACCTCACCTAGACCTTACATAACGTCAGGAGCGACAGCATTAGGAGGAAAAGCTACATTACAGGAGGGAAGGCGGAGGGGGTGTGTAGGAATATTGGGAGCTCTCTTTGTAAAATCCATTTTTTTTTCTCTCTCTCATCGAAGAAATAAAAGACAACGGCTGGTCTGTCTCGACAAATGTTTCTTGTCTTTTTTTCACATCTCCCGGAATTAGTCTCTCCTGTATTACCACGGCACAGATCCCTGTGCCACATCATTATCGCCTCGGTCATCATCCCCGTCACATCATTATCCCACGACAGCATGCAGCACTCCGTCACTGGACGTCACTTTCACCTTCTCATGATCGCCACTTAAGAGCCGCTCCACCACCACGCCTTACCTCGTCTCCCTCGCGCCCTTCCCTTTGACCTTTTGGTGCCCATCACCGGTCATAAGCTACGGGCGTTACGACAGATTTCACCTCAAGACATACGTTACGCCATCTAAGGTAGCCTCGCCACTTCCCCCACACGTTACTTTAAAGTTTAATTCACCTCCTAAGAAACGTCTGAACCCACAGTCACTCAAACTCAAGCCACAGTAACTCTAGCTTTGTCCCGCGAAGCTCCGACGCCACGGCATAGTAATCACCTCCATCAACACGGCTGTGCAGCACCACCACCTCCACCTCGTCCACCTCCACTACGTCCTACTCCTCCTCCTCCTCCTCCACTTCCACCTCCTCCTCCTCCGCCGTGGCAGTAATCAGCCAGCCACACAGCAACACAGCACCGGCGGTATACAAGAGCAGTGCGTCCATCACCTCCCACTGTCCAGTGTTCCATCATGCTGCTCCGCCTTCTCTTCTTCCAGAGGCCGTCTCCAGTTGCGTATCCCGGCCGCCCTCTGCCCGGGTCAGGCGGACCTGAAAGGAACTTAATTTTCCCAGGTCCTTGTTGGTTCAAATCTATGACCTGGTGTTTTGTATACTATTATATCTCGGAGACTAAATGTTCTAGTCGTCTATCGAGAAAAAGGGGGTAGGAAAATATCTCTCTCCCTTAAAACGCGCTTTCAGAGAATTAAAAAGAGACGAGCATCAAGAATTTGTAGGGATTCCCCGTCTAATTACCCACGAGCAGACCCTGATCCCAGACCTGATTGGAGGGGACAATATGGCGGGAAAGATTACACATCATCGTGTCTCCTTTTATCCGTCCTCATGCCGCTCTATGCATCACACAGTGTCAGGGGGGCAAGCTCGACAGAGCGGCCATCACCCAGGACCCCCTATGAATCCTGCTCTCCCCACCTCCCGCCTCACACACACACACGCACACCCACCTCCCTACCATCGCCACACACACACACACACACCAGCAGCGGTGACCCTGGGCAATTGCTGTGGTGTTGTCCCCCACTCTCATACCCAGTCATACTGGTGATTCATACACGGTCGCCTTGCTTTATCAGACTCTTGGTGCACACGTCCACTCCTCCCAGCTGTGTGTGGCTCTCTTCTTAGTGAGTCTCTCTCTCTCTCTCTCTCTCTCTCTCTCTCTCTCTCTCTCTCTCTCTCTCTCTCTCTCTCTCTCTCTCTCTCCCTTTTTCCATTACCTTGCGCTGCTTATGTGATCTTTCACGATAAGGCGGGGAGGTTATAGCCCAAATGGAAGAAGAGGAGGAGGAGGAAGAGGAAGAAGAGGGAGGGAAAAAGAAAGAAGTGAGAAGCCAAAAAAAGGGGGGGACTTACCTACTCAGGCAGACATTCCCCCCTTTTTCTCCTCCCACTTCTTCACTCCTCCTCCTCCTCCTCCACCTCCTCTTCCTCCACTCAGCTCTAACCTCCCTGCTTGATTATATACTTTTTTTATTCTTTTTTTGGAAAAAAAAGCAATTGTCACCAACTTTGTGAATATACAAAAGTTAGAAGGTGTCATCTACTCCCTTCCCGAAGAGACAATTCATCATGTGGCGCCAGCGTTGCCAACAAGAACAGTTCGACACGAGACCTGTTGGTCGGCAAAGCGCTGAGCCAGCCTAGGAGATGGAGTTAGCGAGAGGTCCATCCGCCCAGCCCTGAGACGAGACGACAACCCCTCCCCCCTCACTTTGGATTCGCTCTCAGATAAGCGTGACCCGGTGCGGTGTAGAATACAAAGGCTTAAGCTGTCTCTGGAACGGATCAAGCTGCGCAGCTTTTTCTTTTTTTTTTTTGCGTGTGATGATGATTAAACTGATGAGGACGATGTATGAGCGGCATCTCACGATGTCCGATGTGACTGGTGTACAATGAGACAGCTGATTCTTGCAACATGGGGTGTTCCCCGTTCCCCCCCATCCACCCAGCTCTTGCCCTCTCTCTCTCTCTCTATCTCTCTCTCTCTCTCCTCCTTCCCTCCGCCGGACCCCAGTTACACAGGGGTATCCCCCGAGGTCCTACAGCTCTTGCCACCTCTCCTCTCCTCCCCCCAACACCTCCTTCCAGTAATCCGCGTCAGGTCCGGACATTTGGCATCAGCTTTTCCTTATGTGGGAGGAGGAGAGGAGAGGCGCTGCACTCTTGGGTCATCCTTCTTGCGTCTCCCTACCTCCATGCAACGGCAAATGCACATGTCGCGATCTCCTCTTGGCTGACCCTTTGCCCATCAATCCTCGTTCTCAAAATCCGGATCAGAAAAAAAGGAAGATAACAGATATATGACGGTAGTCTTATTTCACAACGAAGCTCTTAAGAGTTTACTGCCTCAAACGAAGAGGCAAAACATATTCTTCTTCTAACTCGACTTCAAAGACCTCCCACAATAAAGTCATTAGGGATCGCAGTCGTAAATAAAGATTTCTCCCAAGCTCTTGTTTCTCAAACTCACAAGTATAATATTTCCTTCACCTTCGACACGCACCTCCAGAAGGAAAAGTAGAAGGTGCAAAGTCAGTAATAAGATAAATCCAGAAAGAGTACAGACGCCTGAAGTGTAGGAATGATGAAGGAGGCGTCCAGACACCTCAGTGACGAACAGGAAGAACCAGTCGACTGAGTTATGGCCACAGTAACTTGTGGCCACAGTAACTTGTGGCCACAGTAACATGTGACCACAGTAACTTGTGTGGTCACAGTAACATGTGACCACAGTAACTTGTGGCCACTGTAACTTGTAACCACAGTAACATATGACCACAGTAACATGTGACCACAGGAACTCATGGCCACTGTACCTTCGACAGTACACCAGCCAGGCAACTTCTCGCTTTCAGAATCTTCCAATGACCATCAAAGACACTAAACCCCTGGGTTCGATCACCGGCGCGGGCAGACTACTACTGGAACTTCAAGCAAATGATCCGTACAACCGTGCTCAGAAGATCGTACCATCATGCTCAGAAGATCGTACCGTCGTGCTCAGAAGATCGTACCGTCGTGCTCAGAAGATCGTACCGTCGTGCTCTGAAAATCGCACCTTCGTGCTCAAAGGTCGTACCTTCGTGTTCAAAGGGTCGTAACTTCGTGTTCAAAAAGTCGTACCTTCGTGTTCAAAGGGTCGTACCTTCGTGTTCAAAAAGTCGTACCTTCGTGTTCAAAGGGTCGTACAGTCGTGTTCAAAAGGTCGTACAGTCGTGTTCAAAAGGTCGTACTTTCGTGTTCAAAGGGTCGTATAGTCGTGTTCAAAGGGTCGTATAGTCGTGTTCAAAAGGTCGTACCTTCGTGTTCAAAGGGTCGTATGGTCGTGTTCAAAGGGTCGTACAGTCGTGTTCAAAGGGTCGTTCCTTCGTGCTCCGGGGATTACACAAGCGAGAAAAGTCATTCCACCTCGTGGTCCCTCTTCTTCTGACGCAAAACAAGGGACGACCCAAAACCGGTTGCTAGTAGGGGCTTAACCTCTGACCTAACACTGTAATTCAATTAGTGATGCACCCCCCTCCCTCCCTCCCCCCAATCCTCTCAACACTCACACGACGGCTGAGGAACACGCAACACCAACCAAGCAACACACCTAGCGCCTTCAGTGTGTTTCTTGACCCCCACCTCCCTTTTTTGCTTTGAGCCGGACGATTACGACGATCCTTGAACACGGCCGACCAATCCAACGATAAATGACCGGTAAAAATCATATATCAGCACATCTCACACTCACGTTAACTTCATAAACACAAAAATAAAGAATAATAGCTGATTGGATGGATCTGCCCTCAAAGGGAATCACCGAATCCAATCGTTGAAGGAATGTGAATCAATAACCAACGAATGGGAGGTGATTGGGAGGCGTCCAGTCAACGGCGTAACGGCGTAGCTATCAACGCAAACAGAACGCCCTCTACCATGGGCACCACTCCCTCCCTCCTCCCTCCTCCCTCCCTCTCCGAACCACAGCATCTAAACAAAAGCGGTTCTCCCACTGCACAAGAAGAACACCACTGGCCCAACGTTCACACTGCAGCACCTGGTTCATAGTCCCGTTCTCCTGCAGAAGTAGGATGGACCAGTTCCTCCCACCAAGATAGACACCAGAACGAAGCGGCGTTCTTCTACTGCAACGAACAGCGCGCCCCTCCGCATCATCATCTATCTCCACACCCCCTTGAGCTTTCATACCCAACGGTGCTCTTCTGCCGTGCCAAGGCACTGGTTCGAACCCACCCCCTTGAACAACGGCGTGTCTTCTACTCCTCAACCAGAGTACACTGGTCTGGTTCCTCAGCCCAACGGTTCCTCCAGTAATAAACTCCAAGATATGATCTTCCTGACAGATATATACAGTTTTTTTCCCACTTACAGCGGCCGCAATATGTCTTGCGAGTTGATTTACTGAGATCCGAAACCTGCATTACAAATACATGCAACGCCAAGTCACCACCTCGCCGTCCCGCCTCAGTTGATCGTGTCATCTGTCTTGCAAAGGACAGACCATAAAGCTGTTTGTCTACGCCGTTTATTGGGAAACCAAGCCCGCGACGCCAGCCCACGAGGCAAATGATGATACTACGAGAAAGCTTAAGGAAAGATGAGTTAGGTCACCATTCTCGGGTCCTGGACGTCTAGGAAATTAAGGAATGATTCAGGTCCTCATCTAGAACGAAGCACCTCTCTCCTCTTCATTATCACTCCTTCAGGGAGACCAGAAGGTGAGACGATGACGTAGAGAGAGAGAGAAAAGAAGAAAAAAAAAAAAGTTGAATGAACAGTGTTTGGCGAAAGGCAAGTTCGCAACGCTACGACTGGCAAATCTATGGTGCCAGGGGTCCTTCTTGACGTTTACGACATATAAACAATGACATATAAATCAGGGAGTGAGGATGGAATCCTTAAATCATTCAACGAGGGAGACGTGGGTGGTGGGGGGGGGGGGGGGGGTAGGAGTCGGGGAGGTGGGTTGGGTGGGGAGGGAGAGGAGGGAGTGTGGAGGGAGACGTGGGTGGAGGGGGGGGGGGTTGGAGGAGGTAAAGGGTGTGTAAAGAGAGAGAGAGAGAGAGAGAGAGAGAGAGAGAGAGAGAGAGAGAGAGAGAGAGAGAGAGAGAGAGAGAGAGAGAGAGAGATGGGATTACTCTTTCGACTGACTCTGTATTATTCCATCTGAGGTCATAAAAAAAAAACAAAGGTGGGTGTGATGTGTGAGGGGGGGGTGTGAGAGAGGGGGGGAGTGTGTGAGAGGGGGGGGGTGTGGGGAGGAGGGAGGAGTCAAATTTATGACCTTTATTTATTTTGTTTATCACTCCTGTGAATAATTAGGCGCCGTCATAACTCACGTCTCGTCAGCTGTGAGCTGGCTGGAGCTTTGTTGTCTCCGACACACACACACACACACACACACACACACACACACACAACACACACACACACACCAACCGTCTCGTTCTTCAGTCTCTCTTCTCACTCACATCTCACATCTGCTTCGTCATATCGTCCGTCATCTCGCCCTTAATTCCTCATCTGACCCATGAAGACTCATCTCCCTCATCTTTATCGTCCATCTCGTCCTTTTGTCTCACTCACACTCACTCATCTGTCTCATATCATTATATCGTCCATGGTCGCCTCCTGCTTGTTACTGGGTTCATTCTCTTCTCCTTCTTCTTTCTTTCTTTCTTCTTCTTCTTCTTCTTCTTCTTCTTCTTCTACTTATTCTCCTTTTACCTCCCTCCTCCCCCGACGCCACTTCCTTCACGTGTTGTGTTTATAAATCATGATACATTATCGCCCCCCCACCACACTTTCTGATCTCTCTCTCTCTCTCTCTCTCTCTCTCTCTCTCTCTCTCTCTCTCTCTCTCTCTCTCTCTCTCTCTCTCTCCTGCTAGGCTGATCCGTCTGTGGTTAAGGACGCACCCAGACCAGCCCTAAGGGGGGCGGGGGGGTGATGTGGATGTCTCTCTCTCTCTCTCTCTCTCTCTCTCTCTCTCTCTCTCTCTCTCTCTCTCTCTCACCCCTTCCCTCCACACCCCTCCTCCCCTCTCCATCACACAGGACACCCTTCCCTCCTCCTCCTCCTCCCCCACCCCTACTGTGACCCATGCAACACCGCCCTCTACTACTACTATTACTACTACCACCCCCCCCCATACCCCCCTTGACGTATCTTGGTTTATTACCGTTGAGTTTAATAATATATCCCAGACTGTCGTTCTCCCCGTCTCCTCCTCGCCCCCTCCCCAGAGCTTCTTGCCTTATCTAACATCGCAATTCAGGTCCTTCCCTCGGTATCTGGGGTTTCGGTAAAATATCTATCATGAGGATTTACGATTCGCTACACTGGGTGTGAGTGACGTATGTGAGGAGTGTGACAACGACACACACACACACACACACACACACACACACACACACACACTCCCCCCTCAAAATGTGAGGGAGGGGATGAGGAGGAGGAGGAGGTACCCCAACTCTCACCCCCCCCCCCCCCCACGACGAAAATGAGTTCTATAATGCCCCGACAAGACAAAGAGATGTGGGAGGAATACCCTCGGACCGTAAATATCTCGTAGCTAAGTAGTTAGAAAAAGAAAAAAAAAAAAAGAAGGCCAGGAGAAAGAAGAGAAAGCCGACGAACAAGCGAACCAAATGAGCGAAAGAATAAGAATGAAGGAGGAGGAGGAGGAGGAGGAGGAGGAGGAGGAGGAGGAGGAGGAGAGAAGTGTCCTGACGAATGTAGATGGCAGATAAGACCCCTCGCGAGAGTTGATTACCGAGAGAAAAAGAAGATGAAGAAGATAGGCAGACACAAAGATGGGTGGCAGCGTCGGTAAGCAGTGCGAGGCGGGTCGTCAACTGCGACACCGAGGGAGGGAAGAAAATAGAGCCATACGTCTCTCTACTCGGCCCCACCTCCCTCCTGGGCGGGAGGAGGAGAAGCAGCACGACTGTACGACACCTTGGGACCAAAGCAAGGGTCCTGGAGCACAACGGTACGACCCACTGAGACTGTACGACTCTTTGAGCGCGACGTGGCGCATGACGGCAAGACCCTTGAGAGCACAAGGCCATCATAACAAAGGGTCGTCCCTTGGTGTTCCAAGGCCCTACATGGCCGTGCTCAAGGACCCTACCCTTTTGTTCATGAGCTCAAGACACCAGCTTGTTATTAATGACACCAGAATAAAATCTAATATATACGTACATATACCTCAGGTGAGAAATTAGTGGTACATACGAGAGCACTTCAGACCTCTGGTGTTTCCGTGGATGCCACTATGGTCCGAACGTCTTCAAGACAAGGAGAAGGTTGAGATGTATGTCTGACCCATCATGGCAAAAAGAAGAAGAAAAAAAAAGAGAAGAGGGGGGAGGGGTGGGTTCATTATGATTCAGACATTATCTAAACTATTTTGTGTTCAGAAAGGGAACATAAAAGGACGACACGAATCTACATGAAATGTCTGGGAGTCGTAAACATGCAAATTAGTGAAAGCCATGGACAAAAGACACCCGGCACGTCTTCCACTAATATTTCAGATTGATTTAGACTCGACATCCCTTTAGGAGGAACTTTATTGAGCCCCCTGACGGAGGAATCTTTAAAAAAGAAACACCAGCGTAGTGTGGATCATCTCTGTATTTCACAAACCTGGTGGGTAGTAAAATCATCTATATTTTGTCTCTAAGGCGCAATACCATATTTCCAGTCATTTAACAAATTGCTTCCAGTAAATACTTTACCTAATGGAAGACACACATATCTGATGATATCCCTCTCTTCTAATCATTTTTCGCTGGGTGGTGGGAAGAATCACAAAGGCAGAGGCGGGTCATCAAATAATGTAAAGCAAAGAATCAGAAGCCCGCCACGTTTCCAGGGTGTTAAGCTACTCGAGGTCCCTCATCGCCTCTCCCATTCTTTCCTCTTTCTCTGTCCTCTTTCCACGTCTTAGATCTGGCAGGCAGCTGTCCCCGCTGGTCAGTAGGACGCGCTCACACTCCCACGATTTACGTCGTGATCTTATCCTTTAGTGACACCGCCATCACCCGGACACTCCTAAGGACCTGTTGTCTTTCCAGGCCCGAGTCATCCTTCCAGACCCGTGTCTTCTTTCTAGACCAGCTCCTCTTTATAGTCCCGGGTCTTCTTTCCAGACCAAGTCATCTTTACAGACCTGTGTCTTCTTTCCAGACCAGGTTATCCATAGAGACTTATGTCTTCTTTCCAGACCAAGCCACCCTTCCAGACCCGTGTCTTCTTTCCAGACCAGGTCCTCTTTATAGTCCCGTGTCCTCTTTCCAAACCAAGTCATCTTTACAGACCTGTGTCTTCTTTCCAGACTAGGTTTTCCATAGAGACCTACGTCTTCTTTCCAGATCAAGTCATCCTTCCAAACCCGTGTCTTCTTCCCGGGCTCCTACTGCCCCAACCAGGCCATTCGTTCGTAACTACAGTTCCCATGTCTTTCACGATCTTCTCTCGTCGCTCCAGTCCATCTTCGTCAATCCAGACGTCCTCAAGACTCTTTCGTCAATCCAGATGTTAGATATCCTTTCGCAATCCCGACCTTCTTCCAGACTCAGTCGTCCCATCAGACCCCCTGTCGTCCTTTCACCTTTCGATCGTTCTTCCAGGAACCCAACATTCTTCCAGGCCCCGTCATCTTTTCAAACCCTATGTCTCCCTCAGCACCCGTTACCTATCCAGTCCCAAAATTCCTTTAGGTTTTTGCCGTTCTTCCAGATCCGTTGTAACCTCTTGAGTACCCAGTCACTTTTCTAGATTCCATCATCCTTCTAGATCCCTGCCAGCACTCTTGATTTACCTCAAGCTCATTTCCACCCTCCTGATATTCTGGAAAACATACCTGGGGACTTCACTGACAGAAGATCCAAGCCCGTCCGTCCTTCCAGACCCCTGCCAGCCTTCCAGAGCCCCATCGTCGATATTTTATACCTCTGTCGCCAGGCGGGGTCTCCTCAGTCCTTCAAGATCCCTGACGTCTCCCTAGACTCAGTAATCCTCACAGGTACCCGTCACCCTAGGTCAACACATCCTCCCCCACCCCCAAGCCCCACGTCCCTATGGAGGATGCACCAGGGCCCCCACGGTGGTCATAAATGTCCCTGGACCCCGACACCCCCAACACTCACGCGGGTGGAGGCCAGCTCGGGTATCTTCGTCTCAGATATCGTCGGACAGAACACGCAGAGGGAGGAAGAAGGAGGTTTATTAGGGGGGTTAGAAAAAGGGGGAAGAAGGAGGAGGAGGAGGAGACAGATGCTTTACGCTTGTGACTTTGACTCAGGCATCTAATTACCCTCCTCCTCCTCCTCCTCCTTCTCCACCGTGACGTCACATTTTATTTACCTTTACAGCCTTCGATCACAACTGGGACAGTGAGGGACGTGGGGACCCCGAAACTGCACAGGAAATGAATGACGAGGAGAAGACGAGGTTAAGGGGAGAGAGAGACTATGTAGAGGAGGAGGTAGGAAAGAGAGATAGAGGAGTAGAATAACTAAATGTAAAAAGTAATGTGTTTGTGATTACCATTTGTGTGTTACGAGGAAAGAGATGTAGACTCGTTCTGTTGCGTCTCTTAACCTTGTCTACATGTGCCATGTATTTACCCTTATGTACACACACACACACACACACACACACACACACACACACACACACACACACTAGCCTATGCCTAGACCCCTATTTCATCGACCAATCCCTAGGGAAGGATGAACAGCGGGGTGGATTGTGGGTGGACTCGCTGCCGAGACCAGAATACGAACCTATGTGTGTGTATGTGTGTGTGTGGAGGGGGGTTGGTTGATCCAATACCCCCCTACCCCCTCATGGGTCATACCTACTCTATTACCACACAACGTTTTCCTTAAATTTCTGTAGGTTGTCCGCATTGACCATATCCTCACTCAGTATATTCCACCCACACGCCCCCCGCCCACACACCCCCCTCTCCTAGACTATATAAAAAGCACAATTCTGAATCTAATTCTTTTCTTTTTCTAAACTATTTTCTCGCTCGTATTTCATGGTTTGTTCCCTCGTTGTCCTGTCCCTCCTACACATCTATCGAGGAACTGTTCTCTTCTAAGTCATCCATCATCTAGTACTTACTGTTCTCTTAAGTCATCCATCTACTGCTCTCTATGTCATCCATCATCTACTACTTACTGTTCTCTTCAGTCATCCATCTACTGCTCTCTTAAGTCATCCATCACCTACTACTTACTGTTCTCTTAAGTCATCCATCTACTGCTCTCTAAGTCATCCATCATCTACTTACTGTTCTCTTCAGTCATCCATCTACTGCTCTCTTAAGTCATCCATCATCTACTTACTGTTCTCTTCAGTCATCCATCTACTGCTCTCTAAGTCATCCATCATCTATTTACTGTTCTCTTAAGTCATCCATCTACTGCTCTCTAAGTCATCCATCATCTACTACTTACTGTTCTCTTCAGTCATCCATCTACTGCTCTGGAAGTCATCCATCATCTACTTACTGTTCTCTTCACTCATCCATCTACTGCTCTGGAAGTCATCCATCATCTACTTACTGTTCTCTTCAGTCATCCATCACCTACTTACTGTTCTCTTCACTCATCCATCTACTGCTCTCTGAAGTCATCCATCACCTACTTACTGTTCTCTTCACTCATCCATCGACTCGTCACAACCCCATGGAAGGGTTGTGACCCGGTCCGATCCCTCTGTTCCTATCACTGGCATACGTGATTACAACCCTATCATGATTTATCATCCCTCAGGTATACTACGCGCATGATAGTGGTGGCAGAGGCACTGGGGGGGAG